>NC_081567.1:3404338-3496420 GCF_022355385.1 Mustela nigripes
CTCGGGGTCGCTTTCGGCCTTTGACCCGGCATGGACCCGGAGGTCACCCTGGCCCGGGGCCCGACCACCCCCTGGATCCGTATCCCGATTGGATAGACCCTGGGGTCACTCCAAGCCCGGGCCCGACCCCGCCCTGCCCTGCCCGACACCAGACACCGCTCCGACCCCGCCCAGCCGGGGCCTCAGGGACGCTCTCCGACCCAGGTCCAATCCGTGCTCAGTCTGGACCCCGGGTCCACTCCCGACCTCCAGCCTGCCGGGACCTTGAGCTCCGAGGGTCTTCTGGCCCCGCCTGGCCTAAACTATAAGGGTCACTTTTGCTTCTGCCAGTCCTGGACCAGAGGACCCCCCTGAGGCCCGGCCAGCCTGGGTCCCCAGGTTCACCCCATTCCCCACCAGGTCTGAATCCCAGGTCGACCCTGCACGCACTCCTGAAAAGGGTGGCATCAGGTGGTTTCAGTGTTGGAGGTGTGCCCCCCACTTCCCCACAGTGGGGGTTCAGGTCTAAATGGCAGTGACTTGGGCTGGGAACAGACGTTCTCATCCCCGGGGCAGGGGTCCAGGACAGGAAGTGCTGACTCTCCAATGTCCCTGGAGATGAAGCTTCTGGGACAGGACAGTGGTACCCAGCACTCAGGCTTTCCTAGCACAGCTGGGGTTCCTGGGCTGGAAGGGGAAACAGCAGGGATGGGGGCCAGGGCAGGGAGAAGGCAGCCCCCAGCAGCCTTAGGGATGGCTGGGCCCCAGATGCCCCATGGGTACTTTTAGGGACATTGACTCACTTTCCCTTGTCTTCTGGTTCCCGGGTCCGCTTTTCTCTGCCATGGGCTGTGCCCCGTGATCCTTGCTTTCTCAGGATCTGTTGATCAGGAGAGGACTTATTTAACTACTGTGCTTCCTCTTTGGGCACTTTCTGTTTCTGTGTAGTAAGTGCCTTGAACCCCTCACTAGTGTTTATATTTCTCCAATGGGCTTCCTGTTCCCTCCTTGTCTCTGATGGTCTAGTTATGCTTCTGTGAGAGAGTCCGGGGGATTTTTGCTGGGGTGATTCCCAGCGACCAAAGCTTGCTTCTGTAAACTTCTCCCCTCTCTAGGGTCTCGCTGTGTTTGGTTGTAAATATTGCATTGGTTTCCCAGTGCAGCCTCAACAATGACTCACTCCTGCTTAGGATGTGAGAGGGACAGCATACCTTTATTTTACAAAGGTGAAAGAAGGTATGTATTTCGGTAAAGTCGGGGCTTGGTGAGTAACAAAGTTATTCTGTCTTATCTTTGTTACTACTTTGTTCTCTTTTCCTAACCTGCTCAGTGTCTGTTCTGGGCCATTAAATACATTTCAGGGCCAACCACTCATTCCTCCTGTAAGAAAGTGACAGGCAGAACAGCCGCATCCCTGCCCTGCCCCCGGGCTCTTAGAGGCCTGTTCCGCTGATGTACCTTTCCATGATTCAGTGGGATTTTTAGAGCTCCCTGCTCACCTGCTGTGTGGGTCCGCTCCTGACTGGGGCCGAGCTTACTGAATCTGGTGCCCTTTAGTTTGTTCTCTAACTGGAGGGAAAGGAATGCCAGCTCGCGGAGGCCTCAGATCATCCTCTGAATAGGCCGAGCTTACTGAATCTGGTGCCCTTTAGTTTGTTCTCTAACTGGAGGGAAAGGAATGCCAGCTCGCGGAGGCCTCAGATCATCCTCTGAATAGGCCAGTACCAGGTCCGTCGTTTACACCGTGTCGTGGGAGCTGGTGGACCCCCGGCTGGTTTGTGTTCAAGGGGCTTGACTTCTGGGTGGGCACGTCGTGGAGCTCTGTGCTCTGGCCAACGGCCTGAGCCCTTGACTGCTCTCTGACCACATTCTTTGCCCCACTGTGCCTGTGTTTGCCTTCGGCTGGGCTTCTGAGCAATCTCCACGTAGGCAGTGATGTAAAATGCATGAGAACAGAACGACCAGACAGGAGGAGAACCGTTCAGGGGGCATCTGTGTCTCCCTCCTCCTGCTTGCTTCTGAAAATTGGCCGAGCCTGTGGACCTGTGCATTTAGCGGTTGGAGCTAGCTTACGGTTTTTTCTGTTTAAGAGAGTGTAAACCTGAGTAGTCCTATATGTGGAGTGGGCTGTTGTAAACTCCTTTTTTAGCGCTGGATCAAGGCTCTTTGGCCTATCACATAGAAAGCAATCAAGAAATTTTAATGAATTTAATGCAAGGAAGTTGAATATGTACGTTTTTGTTACTCCAAAGTGGGAAATTCATTACTGGCTTTTAAAGAAGGGTAGTAATTACTGTCCATTTCCTCTTGGGCGTTGGTACGTGGTTTTGCCTTTAATGTTTGAAGCTATGAATTTCTTTACCATAAATTAATTAATTTTTAAAGATTGTATTCATTTATTTGACAGAGACACAGCAAGAGCGGGAACATTAGCAGGGAATGTGGGAGAGGGAGAGGCAGGCTTCCTGCCGAGCAGGGAGCCTGATGTGGGGCTTGATCCCAGGACTCCGGGATCGTGACCTGAGCCAAAGACACACGCTTAATGGCTTGAGCCACCCAGGCGGCCCCCATAAATTAAAAATTCTTGTTGTACTGGGCAATTCATGGACTGCTATGCTTGGATTTAGTGGAGTGTGGTGCATGAGCCTTGAAGTTGTTTTGTTTTGTTTTGTTAGCGTTGTGATGATATGCATGCCAGTTCCTGATAGGTGACGTCCGTCCTGGGAGGCTTTGCTCGCACTGCCCACTCCCAGGGACAGCTCCCACGATGCCTTTCCTCACTCTTCTTTCCTACTGCAGAAAGCGTGTGCTTAAGATGAATACCAGAATTTACCCCCATTTATTACTGCAAGTACTGCAAGTTCTTCCCCAGAGATCAGTATTTTTAAATTATTGGCGGGAAGACCCTTCCTTGTGACCCATTCAGAAGTGATCTTGCTCTCCTGCCGTGTGGCCACACTGTGCCGAGTCTCCTGGACACTCCCAGGGAGGGAGTGTACATCCCGTTATAACTCAGCCCCCACCTGACTCAGCAAAGGCTTCTGGGCCCCAAGTCTAGCATTTATTTCTTCCAGCCCGCGAGCTCCCTGAGGGCTGGGCCAAGAATAGCTCTCTTTCACCCAGGACAGTAACTGGCTGGCAGGAGGTGCACAACTGAATTGTGTTTGTTGAATGAACATAGGAGTTAACTGAATGAATTTGCAGCTTCCGGGGGTGTGGAGGAAGCAATGTCATCGATTTCGCGTGGTTTTCAGAGGTGGCAAGTCAGCTTCCCTCTGGGCTGTGTGGCCCGCCCTCTCTGGGTACACGGGCCAGCGTGGTTCCTGGTGACTGTGGTCCTTTATACCGTCAGATTTAGAATTGGATGTGAACTACACAGAAACAGGTCCATACACAGCCCCTCACTTGCTCTTCCCTCTTTTTTTTTTTTTTTTTTTAAACATGTTTGTAATAGATGTGAACTACTCGATTGATTACAGTAAAAACAAGACTTCTGTTTGTGGTAGCCTCGGTGAGTGGTAAGGTCATGGGATTCTTTCTTTTCTTTTTACTATTCTGCATTTCCCAGACTTTCTGCGATGAGCATGGCTCTTTTTTCCTTTTTTAACACTTTCTGTTACCGAAAATTTCAAACGTGAGAACAGAGCAGTGAACTTGAACGTAACTGTCCCATCATCAACAGTTAACGTGTTGGGACCTAGCTTGCTTTACTTTTGTCGCCACTTATCTTTCCTCCAGCCCCCTGGCGACCTGGAAGCAGGTCACAGATGTCCCATCGTTTGCGTGTGTAAACACTTCAGTAAAAGATGAAGATCCTATTTAAAAAAAAAAAAAAAAAGATTTTATTTATTTATTTGATAGAGATCACAAGTAGGCAGAGTCAGATGGAGGGCGGGCGTGAGTGGGGAAAGCAGGCTCCCCACCGAGCAGAGAGCCTGATGCGGGCCCATTCCCAGGACCCCAAGATCATGACCCAAGCCGAAGGCAGAGGCTTAACCCAATGAGTCACCCAGGCACTCCGAAGATCCTTTTTTTAAGAAACCTAACCACAATGTCATGAACACACCTTAAAAGTTAATTGTAATTTTTTACTGTCATCAAACTTCTGTTAGCGCCTGCATTTCCCTTGCGGCCTCACAGATTTCTTATGGCGCGTTTGTTCAGATCAGGAGCTAAATCAGACAGCGTGATTGGTTGGTGTCATTACATTTCTTGTCGTCTATAGGCTCCATCTGTGTCTTTTTTTCTTTCTCGCTGAAGAGACAGGTCCTCTGTCCTGTAGAGTTCCCACCCCCTGCGTTTATGGACTGGGTCCCCTAGTGTACGCTTACTGTAAATCAGTTGTGGGACCCAGAGATTTGATCAGACTCAGAGTTGATGTGTTTTGGGCCAGAAGCCCCCTCATAGACGCTAGTGCGTGTGTCTGTCAGGAAGCAGAGATGTCTGTCTACGTTAGCACCTTCTAGTGGTCCTTGCCTGGGTCCATCAAGTGATTACTGCCCATACTGTAGCTGTTCACCTCAGCCACGTGGGTGCGCTCCACCCCCGGAAGGACATGTGAAGGGTGGCCTGTGGGAGGGATCATAGTTTCTGTGCGTGGACCGCGATGGGATGTGACTGTGACCCCCACAGCATTTCACTGCAGATGAGTTTGTTTCATATGGTTTCCCAGTGCTCTTCCAACCGGTCCCTTAAAAAAGTATGGGATTAGTTACTAACCGTCACACGGGTAGTTACCAGATTGAAGTCACTTTGAAATTCGTTGGAAACTGCTGCAGACTTGAAGACGGCAGTCAGCCAACGGTACCTGGCCCTGGCGGTCGGCCTGGGAGCGGGCCCTGTGCCTCATGGGGTTTACACGGCAGGCAGCGGGGGGTGTCAGCTCAGCGGACCCGTGTGGGGGTGTGGGGGAGGTGTGCAGGGCTGTGCGGGGCCAGAGAGAGGAGCAGGAGCCTGAAGAGCCTCTGAGGAAGAAATGTTCTGGTCTGGTGCCCTTCTGGGCATGGAAGTTGGAGGAGTGAGAAATGCCACGTGGAGAAACCGGGACCCTGGGAGCAGGAGCCGCGGAGACGGAGCTGTAGCAGGTTCAGCCGCGTCGTGTCTGGGGAGTGTGGCCCAAACCTGGCATGTGCGTTTTTGCTAAGTAAACCCTTTATCCTGGTTTTTTGGCTCGTTGACAATCACTGTGGGTCACATACATTTTCCAGAGTTACTCTGTCGCTTCCTTTGTGAGGATTTATGGGACTGTAGTGAATTGGGGGCTAGGACCCTGAATGTTTTATTAATGAAAATATGGACCACTCTCCAGCATTCAGTTCACGCCGAGGTTTTTCCGGCCTGTCACCCTTACAGGAGAACACATATGGTATTGTAGACGTCGGTCTCTCACGATGTGTGTGCTGAACTGAATTTATGTATTTATATGTTTATTTATATATTTATTATAATAATTTAGGAAAGCCTCGTGTGGATAAAGGGAAACGGTTGGTGGACGCTACAAGGGTATTCTGTAGAGTTTTAACGATGTTCACGGTTAGTGCATTGGAAAAAGAGACACAGCTCTGTTTCAGATCATGTGCGGAGATTAAAGGAAAGCTTTTGATTTGGAGATACAGTCATTTACTATTTGCTGTTTTTGCATCTTGTGAATGTCAGGGGATAAACTTGGTAAATTAGTGACAACTCAAATTACAGCAATGTCTCATCTCCATAATTACCCTACATTTAAAGCATTTCATATTAAAATGAGAGGATTATAGAAATGCTTTTACTTTGATTTCCTGGAAGTAGGGCCTGGCATTGTGACTTGCTAGGAGGTTTCGTGTGGTTAACGTTCAGTGCCACGCTCTCGCCTTTTGCAAGTTTACGGTTTTCTGGTAAGACGTTCCTGATGGATTTAAAGGACAGAAAATGGAATCTCTGGGTGTAAACGTATTTTGTGAACATACAAAGGGAAGCCGCGAGGGTGTGCCGCGAGCCGCCTGGGAGCCTGGACCGAGGCTGTGGGGGTGCCGGGTGCAGCTGGCCTCTGCCCCTTGGGCCTCCACGGCCCCGCTTCTGGGAGGCCGACGGCAGGACAGCAGGACTCCTGTCTTTGGACGTAGCAGTTCCCACACTAAATCATGAGCTGATTGCAAACGTGTGGCTTCTCTCTCCTACGAATACTTTCCAGGAGGCACACAGAGAAGAGAGGCATGTTTTATACATGGTTTGATGAAGAAGAAACATCCCCCCTTAGTCACTGGTGACATGTTTAACCACGCCCAGAAAGGGCGTTATTTCCTCCACGGGGAAGGCTCTCGTCCTTCCACACGTGTGTGCGGAACGGGGCTCGGACCGTCCCCTTTCTGCTGGAAGCCACAGCAGCTGCCCCCAGCCCACTCGGGCCCGGCCTGGCCCCTCAGCCCAGGTCCCCGCGTTGCTAATGGTGACCTGCCACCTCTTACCCCCGGCCACCCCCTGCTTTCGTCTGTTCCAGGAAGACCCAAGGTTTTGGGTCCAAGAGCCCTTTCACGCCCTCACACTTTGCTGGGGACCCCAGCGAGCTCATGTGTGGGCGCAGTTTGTCTCTTACACTCACCACATTAGAGATGAGAACCAAGAAGTTAAAATATACTTATTTATGATCCCATTAAAAACAGCAGGAGTAAACAAATCTCCGGAATCATTTCTTGTGATAAAATCACCGTATTTCCCAAAACAAAGAACGAGAGAATAGGGCTATTCGTTTTTTGTAAGTCTCTCCTGTCTGGCTTGTGGAGGACAGCTGGGATCTCATGGTGCTTGTACTTTTCCTCTGTTGTGATAGGCTTCAGTTCAGCATGGGGAGAAAAGCCAGCCTCCTGTAGACCTGGGCTGGCCGGGGGATGGCTGTTTCCATGGGCTTTCAGATGGTGGTAGATGCCCTTCCTTGATGCTGTACCAAAACTGGATATGCCGTGGTTTCGTTTCTTTTTTTTTTTTTTTTAATATTTTATTTATTTATTTGACACACAGAGATTACAAGTAAGCAGAGAGGCAGACAGAGAGAGGAGGAAGCAGGTTCCCTGCTGAGCAGAGAGCCTGATGCGGGGCTCGATCCCAGGACCCCAGGATCATGACCTGAGCCGAAGGCAGAGGCTTTAACCCACTGAGCCACCAAGGCACCCCACGTGCCGTGGTTTCTTAACAGTCACTTGTGCTGTGGGGTCTGAAGCGTCTTCAGGGAGCTTTTGTACTCTGTTAGGTTTAAAATCAATTGCTCTGTCTTGCATTTTGAATACATCTTCAATTACCCACGCATGGTTTTGTTACTTCATGCATTGATTATTGGGGGAAATATTGACTGAATTAAGAAGATCTTCTAATGTCAGTATGTCTTATTATATAAAGAAAAGCATATTTTGATCCCCGTCAAACTCAACAGATCACATTTGAAAACAGAAATCTTTGAAAGGATCTGGCATTTTGGTATAGTTTAATTTCAGATTTGCTCTAAAAGTTGAGTTGACGGTATATTTTTACAGAAATAAAAAAGAGTCATATGATGCCATTGGTCTTATTAGTACCTCATAACATCATTTGGCTTACATCACGTATTGTGTGTGTGTGTGTGCGCGTAGTCAGCGCGTGATGACTTTGGATGGGCCCATCGGTTAGTGCTGCTCGCGCCCAGTGCTGGGGAGCCCCGTGAGACTCGGGCTCACGCTTACGCGCGGGCAATGACCAGCACCAGTTATCCATGGACAGCCTTCCCAGGAAAACTCCCTCATATCACATGATTTGACTGTAGTTTACTGATGAAGCTTGGGTTCCTTCTGTGCGCTCCCACTAAGCTGTGTCTGGAACACAGTGAGAAGGAGCTTGGGAACCACATGAGCTCTTGGAGCTGATTTAGAAGGAACGTGAACAGGGAATCCGATGGCAGAGCAAGCAGGTTGCCGGCTATGAAGTTCTATGAACAGAAGTTTGTATACCTCCTCCTCTACCCTTGGGGACACGAATATATCCGGTCAGTTGGCAGGTACATCCCTGAGGCCGGAAACAGTGACTCATCACAGCCTGAGCAAAACATCTTTTCCTCTAGAGTGTCCACCTCCCTTTGGTTGGTGCCGTATTAACCAGGAGCGTTTCTAGCCCTCCCTTCCGCACTCCCAGTGTGCGGGAAGACTGCTGAGTATCTCGTTTTCTTAGCAATTGTGTTTTTCTCTGCAGATTGCTGCATGAATGGATTTTCCACACCTGCTGACCCTTGGGTTAGCCAACAGGAGAGCTCACGGAGTTGAGAACTTTCTGCAGTGATAGAGATGTTCTTTGAGCCGTCTAGGATGGTGGCTCTAGTCTTGTGTGGCCACTGAGCCTTTGAAATGTGGCTGAGAACTCGGTTTTTAATTTTTAGCTGGAAGTTCATTTAAGTTTAAGTAGCCACACGTGCTGATGGCCATGCAAGCCTGGATCCCCAGCCCCTGACTGTGGCCGCTGCCTCAGTTTACCCCATTCACCTCCGAGGCACAAGTGTTCTTTTCTGCAGTATGCTTCAAGGTGAGGAGGACTGACTGCTCTGGTCTGGGCTTGGGGCTCAGGCAGACCCACGGCTATTCCATGGGCTGCAGTGAGGAAGTAGCCAGCCGAAGCATTTGCGAAGCGTCTTCTGGCTGAAGAGGCTGGTCATTGTCTTCAATGTCTAGTACTCTGAACTGCAGATAAGTGGAGAATGGGCAGTTTTCATTTTCCCCTTTATTACTCTAGTTCTGGAAGCCCCAGGAAAGAAGTAAGGGACCCAAGAGATGGTTCCTGGGGGTAATAAAGAGAAGAGACACATTTGCTAGTGCGGGGAGTTTTCTGAAAACTCTGTGGCCCTTTCTAGCCCTGGATTTACCACGTATATTGGTTATTGATGGATTCCTTTTGAGCAGTTCCTTTATAAACAAGCGCATGAGTGTCGTGTGTCTGCCTGTCCCGTGTGGCATGTACGTGGACTCCTGCTCATAGCAGGTGGCACTGGTCAGCGTGGCTGGTCATTCCGTGTTGTGACCGTGGGTCGCGTCCTCCCCTGCGGGGAGTGGCACGGCCCATAGGGGCAGGGCTGCGCTCTCCATGGCATGTTGTATTCCCCGTGCCGGCAGAGTGCGTGGCACTTGGAGGACACGCAGTATATATTGACTGGATGTTGACTTACAGACACAATCTTCTGTGGCTGCTGCTGGTTGTAATAGATCAGTTCCAGCATCTGGCTCACAGTCAGTCCCAAATCAGTGCTTCCAATCTGTGGTCAGAAAATGTGTCCTTCGTGTGGCAAAGGAGGGACCCAGCCGGTACCGTCTGGTAAGTAGGCTGCAGGAGGGTTGTGTGGGGGGAGTGTTGGTTTCCCTGGCCTGGAAGTGGCAGATCCCACTGGTGCCCATGTGCCCGTGATCAGAGCGGAGGCCACGACCACTCCAGCGGAGGGCGTGTGTCCAGGAAGAAGAGGAAAGGCTCTGGAGGGCACTTAGCCAGTCTCAGCACTGTTCAGTCTGGGCAGCAAACTGCACCCTGTGGGCCCAGTCCTGCCAGACTCTTGTTTGTATAAATAAAGTTTTATGGGAATACAGCCACGCCCATTTGTTTACGTGGTCTCTGTGGCTGCTTAGTTGAGAAGGACTGTGTGGCCTGGAAACCTAACTTACTTAGTGTCTGGCCCTTTATAGAAACGGGGTGTGCCCGTGCTCTAACTCATACACTTTACTCCCTGCTGATGATGCCTTTTAGTGGGGTTAATCCCCACCTTTATCTTACGGTTTTCTTTGTATGGAGCTTCTATGTTTTTTAATATGTTATGGTCAATTTCAGACGTTCTATATATTTGTCTTGGGGATGGTCAATATTGAATGGGATCTTTTTTCTTATTTTCTAAAGGGTTAGTGTTTCCATGTAGGAAAGGTGGGGTGTGTGTGCGTGCGCACGCACATGCGTGTGTGTGTGTGTGTGTGTGTGTTTCTTCTCTCCTTTTTTTGGTATGGGCTTTATAATACCAATTTAGTTTAAAAATTTTACACTTTGAAAACATTTCAAGCTTCCAAAAAAGTTGCCAGACTCGTTCAGACTAGTTCAAATAACTCCTGTCCTCTGCCGTGATTCACGCATTTTTAACATTCCGCCATATTCGCTTTACTCCTTCCCTGCATGCGTATGTGCTACGTAAGAGTCAGTTAAACGTGCTGTACCCCCTTTTCCCTTCCTACTACGGTCTGTTTTTCCTTAGGATAAGGGTATTTTCCATAACCACTGCCTGGTAACGGAGTTGAGGAAACCGGACCTCACTGTGGTGCTGCTCTCTGACCCACCGCCCCGGGGACCAGGGCCATCACCTGCCCTAGGGGCGTCTTTGCAGCGTCCGGCATCCTGTCCAGCGTGGAGCTCTGTGGTCTCCTTATTCCGGGACAGTTCCTTGGCCTTTCTCTGTATTGACCTTGACATTTAAAAAAACAGAGCAGGACAGCTGTTTTATCAGATGCCTCTGGAATGAGATTGGTCTGATGAGAGAGTTCTGCTGGGCTGCTGAGATGGGGGGGGGGGGGGCCCGGGGGCTGGAATGTGGGGCGGGAGGGCGCCCACCCTCCTGTGGCATCTCTCGGAGGCGCAGCAGCTGCCCTTCCCGGCAGAGTTCACGGGAATCGCTTGCTTTAGGTATTGGCCCTAGCTTCTCCACCCGATGGTTACTGTTTTTCTTTTTGTAGTTAATAAGTAATTTTTGCCATTCAGTGCCGGAATAAAATATTTATTTTGTATCCAGTCACAGCTACCATTTTCCCAGCAGACTTTTAAGTTGACTTTTTGCATGCATTTTCTAGGTCAGGTTTTCATCCACACATGATGATTTTGTCTCTTTCTTCGAATTTTTTTTTTTTTTTAATCTCATTCCTTGTTGTCTTGTTGAACTTGCTAGAATGTCCAGATACCACGGAATAAATCCCTGGTGGTGGGCTCCGCTCTTGCTCCCAGCCCTACAAGGAAGGCTTTCATGTCCCAGTCAGTGCAGCTTTGCTGCTCAGAAGCCCCTTTGGCCCACAGGACAAACCTCCCCAAGGTTTGTCCTGTGGGCCGCATGCCCCCAGTGATCCCAGGCAGGGCACGTAGTTGGCACTTTGTAAATTGGTGACAGAATGAATAAAGAGGCCAACAGAAGAGCTCTGAATGCAGAAACAGCCTGGCAGGAGGCAGTGATCAGAAGTGATAGAAGCTTAGCGTTTAACAGGTGTGCGTTGTGGGGCGCCTGGGCAGCTCAGTAGGTGAGGCATCTGACACGTGATTTCAGCTGAGGTTGGGATCCCAGACTCCTGGGATCCAGTCCTGCTTTTGGTCTGTGCTTAGTGGGGAGCCTGCTTTAGGTTCTCTCTCTCTCCCTGTCCCTCCCCACCCTTGCTCATACGCACTCTTTCTCTAAAATAAATCAATAAATCCTTTTAAAAATTAAATTTAAAAAATAATAAGAGGCCTGTCATCACCCCCCTAGCAGGGTGCCCTTGGGCAGGTGCCCTGACCTCAAGCTCCCCTTTCCTCATCTGTGAAATGGGCACACTGCCCACCTGCTGGGTATTTATGAGAACTGAAGGTGGTGTGCCAGAGTGCTGGCTTGGCGGGTGGTGCACGGGTGCCCTCTCCACAAGCCCACATCATCACCGTCACTGCCATCCATCGTCGTGACCGTCTGTGCGGTGTCTGGGTGGCAAAAGTGGCCGGGAGGCCGTACCCCGGTCTGGAGCCAATCCCGGTGGAGTAGCCTGGTTCCCACTTCCAGCAGAGGCGCCGGTCACTGACAGGGTGTCGCTGAGGACGGCTGCAGAACGGGCTTGGGCAGCCAGGGTCCCTCCTAGCTCCTGAGAGGTGTGAGCCGAGCAGATTTGTCAGGAGTTTCTCTGAGCTGCTTGCCCAGAGGGTGGGGATGTGAAAAGATGAACTCGGGCTTTCTCTTGTATCGGTTTGAGTCACCTTCGTGGGGCTCAGACCCCAGCTCACACAGGACGCTGAGAGGGAGGCTGGCCTCCTCCCATTGGCCTCCATTGGCTTGCTCCACCCTGTGGCTGTCCACAGAGAAGCATCGAGAATGGGATGGATGGCAGATGTGGTTTCGCGATCGGTCTGTCCGTCCAGGTGTTTGACGGTACAGACAAGTACAGAAGATGATCCAGCGTGTGCTCAGGGCCCATGGAGAATGGACCCTCGTTCACATTTCGCCATGTACTCTCAGTGCAGAAGCATCATGTCAAGGTGACCTTGCCACGGTGTCTCTGTCCCTTCTCTAGAGGCACGGAGCCCCCGTTCTCTTCTCAGTGCCTGGTGCAGAACCGGCCCTCTGTCTCAGTGGTCAGGGTGGGGGCATTGCAAGTCTCCTTGTCGTGCCGTGTGCACTTCTCCAGAAGACGGCTTCAGAGGTGACACCGCGAGACACCAGCCTGCGCCTGTGTCTCCATGGCTCAGGTACCGGACCCCCGTGCTTCCTGGCTCTGCAGCCTGCCTCCTGCCTCTCCGTCACCCCCTTCTTCCCCGGCTTCCTCGTAGCCCCTCTAGCGCTCCCACGTGTGCGCCAGCCTGCCGGGGGCCCCTCCGTGTCTCAGCCGGAGCATCTAGGCCTGCTCTGCTCCTACCCGGTCTGGGGAGACTCCCAGGTGCGTTCCCAGGCTCGTCTCCCCTGGGCCTCACCCTGTGCGGTGCCCACCCCCAGTATCCCCATGTGGAAACTAAACGGAGTTGGGAAGATGGCCCCCCGCGCTCCCCCCACACCCCCATGCCCAAGTGGCTCCTAAGGCCTTCGATGTTTCTTTCGCTGCAAGTGGGTGCTCCCTGTGCGTTCGGTGCCATGGGAGCTGGAAAAGCAGACGGAGTAGGACAGACTCGCTCCTCGCCTCTGTGAATCGGGGGGACGTCATAATCACAGAGAGGAGCATGTGGTGTCATTTCTGCCGGTGCAAGGAGCAAACCAGAGGACATGTTCTTCAGGTGGATGGGAGAACTGTTCCGGGGAAATGCTGTTTTCAGATCTAAACTTCGAGCAGGAGCTCCTGATGGGGACTTTCCTGGGAGTAGCACCCACAGGTGCGGTGGCTTAAAGCGACAGGGGGAAGACCCTCTGATAGGGAAATCCAGAAATTGAGGTGACCCCAAGGGCCCCCGGGAAGGTTTGAAGGAGAGGAGTGCTAAGCCCAGCGGGGCCCCCTGGGAGATCACATTCAGGCACAGGGACCAGAGTGCTGACCGTGGCCCTGGGGAGAGGTCTGTAGAGTGCAGCGCTCGGTGATGGGCTGGCTCTGAGGGCGTGGGAGACGTGTGTGTGTGTGTGTGTATACAACTCCCCAAAGCCCCTGAGGGACGCCCGCTCTCCCGGGCCTGGGGTCCTCACCTCACACAGGGCTTTCCAGCCGTGCCTAGACTCATGCAGGAGGAAAGAGAATGTGCGCGAGATGTATGGAGCCCATAGACAAGGGCGGGTTTTAACACCTGAACGCTGGGGACAGAACAGCATTAAGAATGATTGTTTCTATGTGTCAAAGATAGAAGCTTCCGTAAGGAAAGCTCATGAGCTGACAGGAGCCCCCCAGGCAGGGGCTGTTGCTCCCCGAGAATCAGAGCGCTGCCCAGACAGGCGGGAAGGCCCTTTCGGACCCTGGAGGCGTTTTCAGCTCATCTTTCCAGGAACGAGGAATGAAAGTACCGTTGCAGCCGTGGTTTCATCTGGTGGTTGGAGCGGAGAGCAGCAGGTGGTAGTCGCGTGGGTTGTGCCTGGGAGCTGAGCCCTGCTTGTGTCTGTGAGTATGGAAAACCTCCCCGTGGAGGGAAAAGGTGTGTGTGTGTGTGCTTGTGGCTGTTTTGAGAGCATCTGTCTCCGTGTTTGGGATATGTGTTTGGAGGCTGCTCGCTCCATAGAAGACCGTGGGGCTAAATTCCTCCGACCGCTGGCTGTGTGGGGTCCAGACCCTGCCCCTGTAGGCTTGGTGGCAGCGCAGGAAACAGGAAGCGTCTTGGCTCAAAGGATCCTGAGTCCTTTGTGAGTGATAGGGACCCCTGCTTGGAGATCGATGAGCCGAGGTGCAGACAGCCGCAGAGGGGTCCAGGTGTCACGGCAGAGGCTAGCATTGGGGACCCAGGTTAGCAGCTCTCCCCCACACGCCGTGGTCTGCACTTGCTGCCGCTTTGCCAGGCCTGTGGGAGGCGGTGGGGTGGCCAGACGCCCCCCCCGACTGACACTGGAGAGAGCGTGCGTGCTTGTTGCCCTGGCCCACCGCCTCCCCTTGCCTGCAGGCCCCGGGGGCCCAAGGTGAGCTCTGCCACCCGTCTCCCTGCCGACCCCATTCACACCCAGGAGACCTGGGCCTTGGCTCCAGATGGAGCCCAAAGAATGGATCTCCCGGCTGCTGGGAGCCCTGTGCATGCCAGGGCTGTCCGTGGCCCTGGTCACTGTCTGCCGAGAGAGACAGGCGACCCAGCCACTGGGGCGAGAGGATGTGAGCTCCAAAGGCCTGGAGGCTGGAGCCACGTGGACGGTGTCCCTCGGGGGCTCTCTGAGGGGGACTGCAGGCAGCCCAGTGACAGGGAACAGCAGGTGGGACAGAGCCAGACGGGCCTGACAGGACTGCAGGGAGGAGCGAGGGGCTGTTCCTGGCTGTGTCCCTGTGTGCAGGGGCCCGTGGACTCCTGCAGGTATGCCCTGGGCAGGGGCTCGCAGCGGGAGGGGTGCTTCCCTCTAACACACAAGACCGACGTCCCCTTCTCTCTCTGGGCCAGGGTGTCGGACTGTCCCAGGATCCGCCCGGCTCCACCTGGGGGCGAGCAGAACGGCTTCTCTTCCGCCTGTTTCATGTACTGTCCCTTCCTGTAAGATCCTTCCTAATACTTTGATTTACAAACTTGCGTCAGCCCAAGAATTTAATTTTTCTAAAGTAGATTTTTTTTTTTAATTTGTTTTTCCAATGCCACTGAGATTTGAGATGGGGCCTCACTGGGTAGCTTTAACTGAGCGGGGGTGGGAGCACAGACTGAGCCCCCCAGTGGGCTGCCTGCCACCCCAGGCCCAGAAGCCGCCCCCCCCCCCGCCGCCCCCCCCCCCTTGAACACTCCCTCCCCCGCCCCAGCACCCCCTTTCCCTCTCCTCTCTGGACTGGCCTCCTTTTAGCCCTCTTGCCTGTCCGAACGTCCGTGTTGGTGCAGGCCCAGGACTTCTCAGCAGCCGGGCCCTGCAGTGTCCCTGCTGCCTGCCTGCTGTCCCGCCAGCACGTCCTCAGCCCTCGCCGTCGCCTGCCTGGAGCTCTGTCCAGCTTCTTCCGTGACGTCGTTCCAGTGTCACTTCCTCAGGCCCAGTTGGGGCACTTGTTTGCAGGCTCTGCATTTTTTCAAGGTATTAGTGCTGTTTGTAACTGTGTATTTTCTAGACTTAGTGCTCTCCTCCCCTCCCTCTTCCTGCCTTGTTAATCTGGAAGGTCCGGGAAGGTGAGAACCATGCATGGAAGCGTTTCTGGTGTGGCCTGTGAGGTTGATCTGGGGCCTCTTTCCTGTTGGGTGTGTGGTGGCAGAGGAGAGCGTGAGTGTCCCCCCTCCCGCCTTCCAGGACCCACAGATGACATGGCTGTTTGAATAGTCCCTCCCTCCCTGTGCATGTGCGGTCAGCATCCCTGGGACGCCCGGTTCCCGCACCGCCTTCAGGAGCCTCCGCAAGCACGGCAAACCCTAGCAGCATGGTCAGCCCATGTTCGGAGATGGTTAATCCTTCGAGTTTCTGGTCTTCTGATTCCCCCTCTAACCTCTAAGGGACTGAACGGTAACTCTGACACATGGAGATTTGATGCACGCATTCATTCATACCTCTTTTTCTCATCAGTAATTTTGTCCATTTTTTATTGCAACTCTGCCTTCGTCTTTAACTAGTTCAGAACGGTAATCGCATTTTGTTCACGGTCACCGACGAGGCCAGGGAGGTTAAGATGTGTTTTTAATAAATTAACTTTAAAAATGTGTGAAAATTTCAAAGTCAGTAACTTTCCACAGGAGCAGATGATTATCTCTTCAGAAAATTCCTCTGTCCAAAATGCCTTCTGTTCTGGAGGATTCCAGACTGCTAATAAATTAGCAGAAAGCTCAAAGTCTTTTGTTCTGCAGTTTATTTAGGAGTTTATCCTATAAGCCTGCGTTCTGTAATTCTTAAAAGTCAAAAATTTTTGGTCATTTCTTTTTTTTAAGATTTTATTTATTTATTTGACAGACAGAGATCACAAGCAGGCAGAGAAGCAGGCAGAGAGAGAGGAAGAAGCAGGCTCCCCGATGAACAGAGAGCCCAATGCGGGGCTCGATCCCAGGACCCTGAGATCATGGCCTGAGCCGAAGGCAGAGGCTTAACCCACTGAGTTACCCAGACGCCCCAATTTTTGGTCATTTCTAACAGCCAGTTTTTAAAAGAAAGCCCCAGACAGTGCTCAGTAGCTTCTGTGCTCTGTGTTTCCTTTACTATTTGAGACTTCTCGCTATTCTGTCTGCGGTCCACACTTACAGAAACTTGGGAAAACATGGAAATGTAGAAAGGAGAAAAGCCCTGTCCAGCTGCTTGCTGCCGGGACCCTCGCTAACACAACATCATGTCTTTTCCTTGTGTGTGCTTCCTTTTTAAAGGAAGGCATTTTGCTGAAACTGCATATTTGCAATTTCACAACCACTGATGATCTGAGTCCCTCTGGTCCGGACTATAAGGTGCCCTTTTTTTAAATGTTAATGTCTGTTTAACCAAACTGCTCTGCCCCACTAAGCTGGGAGTCCTCTGCTAGCCCGCTCACCACTGGGCTTCCACTGGGCTTCGTGCTGAAGTTTCCTCAGGGGGAGGCCCCAGCTTGCAGAGGCCTGGCAGGCAGCTCCTGGCACCTGGCCCTGCTTTCTGTGATTCCCCCTTATCAGGAAGGAACCTCTCCACCCGTCCTTGGCAGACAGCACCAGATAAGGCTTGTGGTAACCAAATCCAAAATAGGATTGCTAGTTTTTTCTGAATTGTTTTCAGGGTGGGAAAACTTAGAAGAGGTCCCGGTGCACCAGGTTACAGACCTCTCACGGGAGAGCTGTGTTTGCAGGGTGAGCGAGGGCCTGGGTCCTCTGCCATAAGTGCCGGCTGGGTCCCCTGGGGCTCCGGGGCAGGGTTGGTCCTTTCTTCATCTATCCGGGCAGCTCCCTCTCCAGAGGCTACAGACACTTGCCACTTTGCTTTCAACACTTTGGATTTGCAGCGTCTTCAAATGAATTTATTGAAAGTGAGCAAATAACACCGGTTCGTGAAAAACTCTCCCCCTAGAATTAACTCAGCTGCTTTTGCCCGGGCTCAACTCCATTGCACTCTGGAGAAACGCCGACTACAGCCTGCGAGTCTCCTGCCTTCGCCCGATCCGGGACGAGATGCTATGGCATGCCTGCCTGGTGGCCGGCGGGAGGGAGAGAGATGCTTCTCCCTTCTGCCCATTTTCCGTGCCACTGGGAGTGCCGATGTGTGCCACGGAGATGCAGGAGGGAAGAGCGCCTGGGAATGTCGGGGCTGGCTGCGGGGAGAAGGGTCTGCTCCGTTTTTATTTCAGAGCAAACGGAGCCGATGAATAGGCAGTCGGGGATTCGGGGATGTGGCTGAGTGTGCGATTTACATAACAATTAAACTAGTTCAGTAGGCCTCTGCTGCTGCCTCTGAAACGAGGCCTCTCTCCATGCCGAGAGAGTCTTGGGCGGTATTAATCTGCTTTATGACCCGCTTTCCCCAGATGGCTCATTTCTTCTCCCCAGCACTAAGTATGCACGGAGACCGGGGTCTTTGGGAGCGGGCCCCTGGTTCCATGGCACCCGTGGCCTGTTCTCTGTCCCCGGCCCAGGCCGTACGGCGAGGATGGGGGGGTGGGCTGGCTGGTCGCCCCATCTTTCCCATGTGTACAGCCCCCAAGAGCCACACGGTCCTGCCTGGCCTCCGTGTGTGAAAGCGTGTCTCACCCTCCACCCTCGGGTTTTCCTACATTTTCCCGATTCTGAGTCAGCGCGGAGGAGGACGCAGGTCCGGCACAGGCCCTGACTCCCCATGAGCCGGGAAGGAGGCACAGTTTCCCCTCCGTGGCCAGACACAGGGTTGGACCAGCAGGGCCACACTCTTGGAAGGGCCTGCGTCCTGAGCCAGATAAAGGCCTTTTCACTTTCTGCCTGGTGCTGATGCTGTCCGCTGTGTTTACTTCTGGTCTCGATCCAGGATGGCAGCGAGGTCTCTCCAGCGAGTCCCGTCATTTCGTAAACATCGTTTGGTTGCCAGCGATGATCCGGCTTCACTCGGGAAAACCGGATGTGCTTCTAGACTCTCTGATCCAGCGTCTGCCTTACCAATGGCTGCTAATTTGGGGGAGATTAGCCCGAGGGTAACTTGGAGAACATCTCAGGAGAAGACTCTGCTCCCTTAGGAAAGGGACAGTCGCTTCGAATCTCACTTGACCTTAAACTATCTAAAGTTTCTCAGTTTAGTATGGGATTTTATGTGCCAGAATAAGGACAAAGGTGTATAGGGTATAATAAACTGGTGTCATAAAAATGTAACAATTTGCCCCCGACAATAAGCTTCAGCTTCTTTTGTGTGACCCGGGAAAGAGTTTTCTCCGAATGTTTCTGTGGTGAAGCCACAGCAGTCTGGGCCCGCAGACGGTGGGGTGCAGACGGTGGGGCGCAGGTGTCTGTGAACCTCAAGCCCTGTCCCTGTGTCCCCAGTGCCTCCTCCATACGTGGCCTCGAATGCCATGTCCGCTCCTATCTCCCGGCCTCGCATGCCTCTCCTCCTCCAGTTTTGTTTACGGGGCCGGGCTGAGGCCCTTCTCTGTGGCTGCTCTCGCCCCCCCTCGTCGCTCATACGCAGCATCTCTCCCCTGGCCGTGTTTATTTCCCTCCCTGACTCGGTCACAGGCCCCACAAAGGACTATTTTTCTTCTCAGGGCCCGTGGGGAGAGGGGCGCTTCATAAGCACCTACTAACTCTCAGTGGCTGAGTCACCGGCTACAGGGTGCATGGTGGCCTGGACCGTCGCTGGCCAGGCTGTGGTGACTCACACTGCCGGCCGGTGACCCGGTGAGTGCTGCCCTCTCTTCTGCTGTGGGCCTCACCACCACACTCGGGTCTTGTCAACCGACTCAGACCTTGCCCCAGAGCTCAGACTATTTCCTGTGCACATGGACAGGTCTTCCCGGCATGGAGACGTGGTGGCTAGGTCTGTGGCAGGCACGTGTGGTCACCTGGCACTGAAAGGGGGCTTTTCAGAATATAACTTCAGTAAAACATGGACTGATTCTGCCATGTGAGGTTTCATTCACACAATAATACACTGAGATCGTGCTGTTGCACGTAAATGCCATGCTGATGGCCCCTGGCTCAAGTGGCCGGGCGCTGCCCGTGTGTCCGTCGCCACTCAGTGGCAGCTTCCTTTCCAGGAAGTGCGCAGACCCGTGCCTGGCACCGTGGGTCAGGTCTGACGTTCCAGGAGAGAACACGAGGCAGGAGGAAGTGGTCCTGTAAGCTTTGATCGTCCAGTGCAAAGCTGACTCATCGGCAGCATCAATGGTTCTCACTCTTGAAATTTTTCACGAAATTCGGTTTCTTTGCCTTTGCATCTGAGGAGGTAAAAGGTCAGGGCTTACACAGAGGCTGTCATTGACTGCTTCGATGATTCGATGGCCTGGGACAAGTGACTCATCCCCCCAGGCCCCGGTGTCCTCCTCTGTAAGGCAGAGCAGACCCACTTCCTTCCTGGGCTGACGGAAGCCTCGCAAAGTCCTGGATGAGGGAGTGTGCGGCCTTAGGATCTACGCACACTTGACCCACACGCCTGGGCTCCAGCCACAGTGGCCTCCGTCTGTGTTTTAATTCACAATCTAATGCGGGAAGCAGACGGGGGATTTATGTACGGAACTGTTCTAGACTGGTGTCTTTCCTGCTAGTTCTTCTTTCTACAGAGGCGTGTGTCCATCGGCGTCATGTCCGGAGCCCCCGTCCAGTGTTGTTCCGGCCGTTGGGTGCTCGGGACACTGGGCCGCCAGTCCAAGACTTGAGACGGTCTCTGAGCCACTAAGGGCTCACAGGGCACCGAGAACCTGGCAGGTGGCGAAGCTGGGACAGATCCCTCCTCTCTGACCCTTGGTCGGCGTTGCTTTTGGCATGGAAAGAGGTATTTCTGCATGGCGCCGTGCCCGAGACAGAGTTTACCGTGGCTCGGTTTGGGCTGCGGTGTGCTGGTGTTTGTGTGGCGGGTCCCTCCGGCAGCACAGGCGTGGTGCGTTCCTGCTGCAGGGAGCTTCTGCGGAGGGCAGCCTCCGGGCGCACAGCGGTAAAGGCCACGTGCTCGTGCGTGAAACCGTGTCTGCCAGAGGTGAGGCTGGGTAACGGACACCGCCGACGATGGTTTCTCAGCGGCTGGAACGGAAGGAAGAGTGGTAGGCAGGCCCTGCTGCTGATGGGAGCAGAGCTCGTTCCCGGCGGGAGGGGCTGCCGCAGGGAACAGCCACCCTGTCCTCAGGATGCTGACCCAGAAACGGTTGCCGTCCTAACACTCACATTCCTTTGGAGAAAACTGGTCTGGGGGCACCCACAGCCACACAGCCTGCTGTGAGGGCTGGTTCAGCAGTGGCCCCGAGGATGACGTGGTTTTGGCAGAAGCAGCCAGCAGTCACTCTAGTGAGACCGCCGATCTGTATGTTTGAGGAGGAGGGACCTGGGGTAAAGGAGGATGCGGTGCTCCTAGTGGACCTCAGACGTGCTGGCCAGTGGAGAGAGTGGGGAACGTTGGAAGTTTTCAGAGGAGGCACATGTGTGGTCAGCAGCACGGTGAGGAGTGCCAGTCGGCAGCAGCCCACCAGGGGGTCGGATTGAGGTGGCCACGAGCCTGTGGGAGAGCGGTGATGATGATGATGGTGGTAACTGCTCTTAGTCCTGGGCCCGTGGCCTGTGCACAGGCCTGAGCGGATTACCCAGGCTGACCAGTCATTCTCGCCATAGTCCCATGTGGCAGGCGAAGTGCCATCACGGAGTCCCTCCCTGGGGGCACATAGCCGACCAGGCCAGGCCCCACATGTGGCCGTCAGGAAGGGAACGTTTAGATGTGCCCTCCATGAAAGAGCGCGGTAGCCTCGGGGAGAAGCAGGACAGAGCCTCAAGTTGGCCGGGAGTGCAGCTGGGCTGGTCTTGACAGGAGCTCAGCCTCTTGGACTGGGGCAGGGCCTCTGGGCACTGGGAGACGTGCATTTGGAGGGAGGCAGGCAGGCAGGGCTAGAGCCGGGTGGTGTGCGGAGGATGGCCGGCCATTGGGGTGCCTCGGGAGTCCTTTCTTATGAGGACATCCAAAACCAGGCATTCGCGTGCTTGACCTGTCAGGGAGCCCCTGCCAGCTCTGCCACGCCTGCTGGAGACCCTAGACGTGGAGGTGTGGTGAGCGCCGTGGCCTGGGGTCGACACTGCGGATGGTCCTGGCTAATCCAACTGAGGACGGCCGCTCCCCTGAAGACAGGAGTGTACTCCTCCAAGTCTTCCCCGGCGCCTTCCACCTTGTGGACGGTCACTGCAGACCGGGGGACGCTGTGCTCACTCCTGTTTGTCCATCTATGGGGGGGGAGGGGCGCTCCTAACAGGTGGGCGAGCCCCCTTGTTGGGCCTCCCATGCTTCCTCGGAAGGGGCACTGGGAGCTGACAGAGTCCGACCACTGCCCTCTGAAGTCTAGATTTATTCCCTCACCTTGAAAACGGCCACACGGTGTCTTCAGTTTCCGTGTCCCAGCTCTCTGGCTTCTCGCTTTACCCCTCGGGCTTCCTGTCCTCTTCATTGCTCATCTGGTCCTCAGGGAGGCGACGCTGAGTTCTGCTGATACTTTGGGGTGTGCTCAGAGCCACTTACGACAGAGACGCTGCTCAGACAGCCGGCGTGAGAATTACTGACCGAGCAGGTGCGGTGTGGACGGAGGGCTTGGGAGGGGAAGGAGGAGTCAGAGTTCTCTGTTCTGTGTATTTCCAGTTGACAAGACAGGACGTTTATTTTTAAATTGTGCTCAGAGCTCTGTGACTTCTGCAGAACTTTGAGCAAGATTTCATTTTAAAATTATGGTAAGAAAGGGCGTAACGGTCAGTACTTCTGAGGGCCTGTCCCTGGTCCCTGTCCGTCTGTGAGCCGCACATCCAGATTTGTGGACAGTTACCTTGGTTCAGGTAGTTGATCCAAGCGGGTTTGCGACTTAACAAAAAGTCTCTTCCTGTCCTGCTGTTTTGCTAGTTACTTAGTTTCTAAGTAGTCAGCTAAGTTATTAACTGTTCTCTAGCTCACTGTATAAGCTTAAAGTAGTGAAAAGTGGTTCTCTCGTGTGATTTTTTTCAGCACGGTTCTGTTCCAGGTCCTGAGCTAGGTCCCGGGCTTGGCAGAGGTCGGGGCTCCTGCCTTCACCGAGCTTGGTGTAGTGGAAAAGTTAGGTGGGCAAGAACCAGATGGTGCAGCCCATAGGGCCACTCACTCCAGGAGGGCCCATGGGGGTCAGCTCCCAAACAAGATTCGGAGAGCCGCTGTCTGTTTGCTTTCTCTCGCAACTTGGAGCTGTTCCTAAAGTCCCTGGTTCCGAACACTGCAAAAGCACTTGCTTTGCGGCTGGCAGGGTTTGTCACTGCCACACAGATGGACGAGAACAGAGGTGAGACCCTCTCCTCTTGTTAACCTCGTGGAGTTTGAGGGGGCAAGCCTCCCTTCACCTTCGCAGTCTGCTGGACACAGCCCAGGTGCGAGATGAGATCCGAGTCTCACGTTTGTGTCCAAATCGGGCGCCCCTTTGCTTGTTTCACTTTTAGAAAACACATTTTATAAATTTTGATTTTAATGTTTTCTGAAGAGGCGACATGTTCCCACAGTTCAAAATTCCAAAGGTCTGCCGTCCACAGTCTCTGCTCTGTCTTCCCGGCTTCCCTTCCAAATAATTCGGCTCTGCTTCCTCGTGCAGCAAGCCTGTGAGATTAAGTGTCCTCTCTGCACTGACCTCTATTTCTCCAAAGAGAGCCCCGATTAGCATAATGTTTTCACGCACATTCTCGGAGAGCATGTGTGCACCTAGAGGTGTGCATGACTGTCACACCGCCCTGCCCCTTCCCACCCCAGCCACAGACCCAAACCCACAGCAACAGAAATCAGGCTTCACGTGGAGGCGAAAAGGTAGCTTTTCCGGGCAGCTGCGTTTCTTGATTTTGTCTAATACAGAAAATACTCAAAAGGCTTCTAGATGAAATTGTGTTAGAGCACGTGGGTGTCTCATTTCAAGGAGCAAGCGTAATTAATGGCTTCCGTTTGCTGGAGGAGCATGTCTCCGAGTGACACTGTCGGCGTCAGGCTGAGCGTGACTCGGAGCCCAGGCCCTGGCGAGACGGTCTGCACACCCCACTCTGCCCGGCCTTCCTCTTCTCCAGCGGACAGGCTGGGCCATGGGCCTTCTGGCTGGTGGCAGAGTCGGGGATGCCTAACCTATGAGAAGCTCTCTGTATATCAACATTTCAGCTTTTGACTTGAGCAGAGCCAAGTTTGGAATGAATGAATAGGATATTTGGAAATACTCTGGTGTTGTGAAATACGAAACTTTGCAAGTTCTTTGTTTTCCTCTGTAACTGACTGATAGGAACCAGGTCTGGCTGAGAGGCTTTGTGGGGCATCTGGGGAAGTCATGTGCCCTTGGACAGCCCACAGCCGGCCTCTCCCCACCGAAGGAGGGCTCATGCCCACAGCTGGTTCTTGGAAATAAAGAAATGGAAGCAAAAACAAGCCTGTCTACAGGCTAGGAGTTGCTACACTTGAACCTAGACCTCACCACCTGGAATCTGTCCTAGGAGGACCAGCAAAACAGGGCTGCCTCTCTTGAGTATCTGTGGGAGCCGTGCTCTGTGTCCGAGGGCACTTCCGACATTTCCCAGGGGTACCCGGGGCCATGGCTGTCCACATCATAAGAATGCACGGACGCAGGCCAGGCCAGTCTGCCTGGAGGGAAAGAAAACAGGAGCACTCGTGTGTCCCTGCGGCCAGGGTTCCCGTTAGGCGGGCTCAGGTTGGGCACGTGTGTGGGAAAGGCATACCGTGCAGGTGGACCCTGTTCCCGGCAGCCGTGAGCAGAGCACCAGACCCGACTTTACAGAGTCAGAGCTGGCTTACGAAGAGGAGGCATCACAGTGTTGGTGTGTTTTAATTTTACTATAATTTTATTTTAAGCTGATGGCTTGGTTTTTCTTTCTCTTTTCCTTTTTTTTTTTAAATCAGAGTTACAATTGGTTGTCAGTTTGTGTCTGGTTTTTGAGGTGACACAGCTCCCTGGGTGAAGGGGAGGTATGTGCTCTGTGGGGCACACACGCCGGGACCAGGCCACGCTGCACCTGCCCCTGACTCCCCCCACCACCACCCCCTGCCATGTCGCTGGGCACCTGTTCCTTCATTGATAGCAAGAAGAGTGGGAGCCGTACTCTTGAGTCCTATTAATTCTGAAATGTTAACTGCATTGGTCTGGCCTTTAGCTTTGGTGCACCTGCCCACACTCCCTTGTGGAGTCACTGGTACCTTCCCAGAGGTGAGGAGCCCGGAGTCGGTAAGGCTTTTCGGTTCTGCCCTCCAGCAGTGCTGAGGGCTGTGGGGTTATTTTTTCTGTCGTAGAAGCGGAAGACCACTAAGCACCCTTACCTTCTCTCCTCCCCTTCCTGATAAATGCGCACTGACAACTGTTTTGTGTGGATGAACTGGCCGCCAGCTTTCTTATCCCCTACGTGGTACTTCCATTTTGAAATAAAGGAGCGTGGACGCCCCCTGCATGGGTGGGGACGGGGCCTGCTGCCATCAGTGTGACTTTTCCCCAGGAGTCCCAGCTCCCCCGCACACTTCTTATGTTGAGGTCCTTGTAGATTCACAGGAAGCCGTGATGCTGTTCAGAGAGGTCTGTCGTGTGCTCACCACTTGCCGCTGCCCGTTAGATCTTGTGGTCGTGGGACGGGGTCAGAGCCAGGAAGTTGCCATGCGTGCTTATGTCATGTGACCCCACAGTGGGATCTGTGGAACCCCCCAGTTACCCCCAGACACGTGACCATCCCGGCAGAGCACAGCCCTCCCTGGTGCCGCCCCACCCCCCACCCTCTGCCACACCTAGCCCACACCCCGGGCCCTGGCAGCCACGTCTGTTCTCCGGCTCTGTGACCTGTCATCTGGCGTTCGGCTCTTTGATATCAGGCACCACATCACACCCTCTGTGCAGGTGTGGCCTGCCCCAGCGGTGCTTGGCCTCCGCAGCCAGGTGACTGGGCCCACCGAGCAGCCTCCTCCACCCACAGAGGGACGTCTGCCTGGCCCGGTTTGGGGGCTGTTACCCACAGAGCTGCTGTGGACAGTGGAGTCCAGGTTTCACGTGGATGGGAGCTTCATTTCACAGGGAGAAAGCCCAGGAGCATAGCTGCGAAGTTGAACCGTGGACATGTGTTCGGGTGAAGACACTGCCAGCCTACCATCCGTGAGCGTCTCCGCCACCCGAGGCCACCTGGGAGCACTGGTTCTAGCCGTGGCCCTTCAGCCAGAGTGGTATCAGACAGCCTTTGTGTTCCCGACAGCCAGGGATGGCATTCCCCTCCTGCGTCTCCGCCGTCCGGGGACCCTTTCACCGACGTGTCTGCTTGTGCTTTCCTGTCTGCATTCTACCCGAGTGGTTTGGGTTCTGCTGCTGGTTTTTCAGAGCTGTTGGCATCTCGGTGTGAGCCTCTGCCGGGCCCATGATGGCAGGTCCCCCGGCCAGCCTGAAGCCCTTGGTCCTCTGACCAACATGCAGATGGTGGTGAAGCCTAGTTTGTTATTTTGTCTCTTTTACAGACCACGCGTTTGGTGTTGTGTCTAAGAACTCTGCACCAAGCTCTAGCTCCCAAAATTGTTTTGAAATTTGAATTTCTCCCCGCATAGAGAATGCACCGTTTCATGCTGGCTGCTTCCAAGATATGAAGAAAAGGTCTCGGGTGTTCAGAAGGTCGGTGTGGGTTTCTCTGCGTTTATCCTGCTTAAGATTCGTCTGTGTTCTTGAATCTGTGGCTTACCTCTTGTGCCGGATTTGGGGAACTCTGAGCCATTCTTCGAATGTTCCCTGCCCCCTCCGTGTGCTGGTCTCCGTCTGGGGCTCGGGCAGCGTGGCTGATCGCTCTTTGGTTGGGAGTCCCTCGTGTCCTCTTTCTTTCTTTCTGTCCTGTGCCTCCGCATAATTGCTTGCCAGAGTTTCCACGGTGGCTGCTCTTCAGCCCTTGTCATGTGACCCTGACATCACCGTTGTCCCGCGTTGGTGTCTGTTGGTACCTGTTCTCATCTCATTTGAGACCGTCTCATTCTTGGTAGGGCAGGTCTTTTTTATCGGAACCCGGACGTCCGGGGTGTCATGTTGAAAACGTCGGATTCTACTTAAATCCTTTGTTTCCTGAGTCCATCTCTGGTCCCACTCTGGTGGGTGAAGTGGGCGCGTCCCTCGTTCTTCTTCCCGCGTGCCCCCATGGGCCCTGCGGTGTGCCCGGTGCACACACATCGTTCCCACCCCAGGTCAGCTTGCCTCTCGCTCTCTGCACGGCTTGTTGTCCCCAAGTCCTCAGGGGAATGACCTGTTCCCTAGATGCTCCCTCAGTGGGGACGGCCTGGGTCCCTGGCCTCGGCGCACGTGGCGGTGGCATGTTTTGCAGGGGCTCTTCTCCACGGTGGGTCTGTGGCTGCCTCTCAGACCTCAGCAGCACAAGGCCTGTGTGTCTCCGGCCCCGCTTTCTGTGTGCAGAGCAGTGTCGTCTCAGTCACCTGGCTCAGTGTCCTTTCTCCCCGGTGGCAGATGACTCCTTCGAATCAGGCAGATGCCAGGTAGACTCTGGCAAACTGTTAGCACATCTTCACGTCCAGGTGGGTCTCCTTGTCCTTTAGTGGAGTTTTACAGTGTTCCTTCTTGGTGTACCTCTGTGGCTCGCTTGTTCGTAGGTGGGCTCGTTCTCACTGTCGCTGCTGGAGCCTTCCAGGTAATTCACTCTCTGCCACGAGCCTCCAGGCTCTGGTCATCATACCGTGGAATGCACCTCTGCCCAGATCTAGCTGCAGGTTATCATGAATCAGCTCAGCCTCACGCAGGGTCCTGGGCTTTGTGGGACCTTGCTGCGTGTGCTGCACTTGCAGTGCATGGAAACCCCCACCCCAGCCCAGAATTCCCCAGCTGGCCCCTGTGGCCTTGTGGCCTCTGGTGGCAATGTGACTCCCCACCTCCCCTGTGGCCTTGGTGAGAAGGTGGCGTTCCCTGTGACAACCAAGCCTGTTGTCAAGAATAGGCAGGCGGTATTCTAGAAAATGGCCTGACTGCTGACCATGAGCTGACAGCAGTCACAAGAAGAATTTTCAGCTTTGAGAATGAGAATCATTCCAGCCCTCCAGCCGTGAGAATCCTGGGCCGACAGCTCAGAAGCACTTTCCTTCTGTCCAGTTTCAGCGAGCATTGCTGGGCCTCTCCTGTGTGCCAGGCCTGGGAACACTGCCGTGAGCAGGAAGGGCCTGGCCCTGCGCCCTGGGCACCCGCCCCTGTGATCCCAGAGCGCAGCGTGTGCTGTGAGGGCGAGAACGGAGTGCATCAGAGGGCAGGTGTGGGGCTGCTTTGCGCTGGGACAGAGGGGTCCTCGCCGAGTGTGGCCACCATGCCATGGACCCACGTCGGGGCAGGGGTGGGTGCGAGCCTTCCCGGCAGGGCAGCCATCAGAGGAAGGATGCATTGGGGGCGCCCCGTGGGGCTTGAAGTTCGCATTTTCTTCTGTGGGTAGTTCAAGGAAGGACCTGATTCGATGTGAGCCTTCACGAAGACCGTCCCGCTGGCATGCGGAGAGCAGAGGACACGACGGGGTGGGCTCAGGAGGAGCCGAGTTTAGCGATGAGAGCTCTTGGCCCCGGCCCGGCCTGTGAATTCCAGCTCAGCATCTGACAAATGTGTGAGTTTTGGTGAAACTTAATACTATCTTAATTTTTAACTGAAAAATAGCCCAGAAATACTTAAACCTTCCTTGAGTTAAGCCTGAAGCAAGCAAGCTTGCTCACTGTCACTTAGAACCGTCGTGAGCTGTCACGGGATGACTTTCTTCCTCGAGTGGCATGTTTGCCTCAGACCTAGAAACACTGGTGTTTCCTCTTAACTTTCACTGGTGACCGCCGCTCCCAGTAATAAACGTGACCACATTTAAGAGGCACAGCGACAGTAGCTCATCTTGGGCTGTGTGGAAGGCGTCACTTGGGTAATCCCCTCAGTCTTCAGTGAAGGAGAACAGGAAGATTATGGAACAAATAAAACTGGGAAAACGAGAGACGTCCATATTGTTTCATTTTAGAATTGAACTTGAATTTCAGTGCAGCCCATGTCCCGCAGGACACGTGGCTGCCCTGCGCCCCGGGGGAGGTCCCCCCCCATCCGTGGGGACCTTGCTGAAGGGGGGCCTGCGGCAAGGTGGGGGTCATGTCCTGCCCTGACCAAGTAGTCAAGGAAATGGGGGTGTGTGCCCTTCCCCTGCCGCCTTCCCGATTGTCCCTGCTCCGGTGACCGTCCACACGCTCCTGTTATAGAAGCTGTCCCTGGTGGTGCCTGGATTCTCGTTTTAGCTCTGACGTGTGTTGGCAGGATTTCCTTACCTGCAGGCGTGTTCTGTGGGTAGGTGTCCCACGACATCTTGGCCAGAGGCTGTCTGGAGCCCCAGTTGGTGACAGTGCGGGCTGTGTGGGGGTGCTGCTGTGATCTGGGGGGTGCTGCTGTGATCTGGGCATGGCAGACATGGTGTCCTGGGCTGCCGCAGAGACAGCCTAGGGCTTAGTTGTTACACGGTGGCGCGCTCTCATGCGTGTTGTGGGAGGTTCTCAGTGGACTTTCTCTCAGAAACGCCACCTTTAGGAATGTTGAGGAAACACAATGTGCCGGCAGTGAAGCTGGGTGGGGGGCAAGAGTGGCCTCCACCACGACCCTCCGCCGTGTCCCCGCCCCTTCCCTTTCTCCCTTGGGTTTGGGTCCAGCACCCAGGAAGTCGGATCGTGCCCAGGAGCCTTGTATGCAGAGCTGTCTGTTGGAGGCATGTGGGCAAGAGCACAGAGTCTCCCTAGAGAACCCCCAGAAGAGGTGGCAGGCGCTGGCACCCTCCGACTTTGCCATCCGAACAAGAGGCTTGTTCAGCCTCATGGTCCTGACTGACATGTGCTGTCTCCAAGCCCAGATCCTTTGTCTGTCAAAGTGCGGAGCACACCGGGTCCGCCTTAACACTGTGGGAGTCCACGATCTGGTGCTCGGAAGTGTGCCCCCTTCCCACAGGACATTGGTGCTGCTCCCCCGAGTCGCAGGGGCAGGAAATGTAGCCCGAGAGCCTATTGGTTGGCATTGCCTAAAAACAGGGGCTTCGTTTGTCGTCTCAAGGCTGCTTTGCTTTGTTTGTTTTGAATGTGCTAAGCTGACTTCTTTCAAGGACAGTCTTTGAGTGATGTCGCTGGTGAGAGGCCTCCTGAACACGCAGAAGGAGCCCGTGCCGTGTGGTGCCGGCCGGCCTGTTCTCCCTGGCCGGCGTGCGTGCGTGCGCCCTGCTCCCTGCGGACGTGCTTCCCTGGTGCTGTGGCAGGACCACCCTGGCTGCAGCATGAAGAGTTCTTCCAGGAGCCAGGAAGTGTTTTCCTCCTCCTGTCTTCAGGCACATTCTGCTCAAAGTAATCACCATTAAATTTTAAGAAACTGAAGCGATATGGTCAGCATTTTCTGCTTCTTGGGTTTTCTGGGGCCGTTGGCCTTTTGGGTCTTTAATTTGTGTGCATTAAAGTGATAACGGCATTGCCAGACAGGCTCCCGGCCCACTCCCCAGTGCCCTGTTGTGCACTGGACTGTTCTGGAAACTCCGCCTGCCCTTCTGGGAGCCACTGTACAGACAGCAATTCAACTTTTTCTTTAGTAGGGAGCCCTAACTTATTTTCCTTTCTAAAACCAAGCAGTTTTCTTTGAGCCAAGATGTGGAAAGGATAAGAGGCTTGCACCTTGCCGTGTGTGTGTGTGTGTGTGTGTGTGTGTGTGTGTGTGTGTTCAGTGTAGTTCTGCTGCCTCTGTCACACACTGTGATATCACAGACTGAGGCCTGACTTGGCTCAGCAAATATCAAGCCTGCTTCTGTTTTTCTGTCCCACCATTCTTAGCAAGAGGCTTTTATTTTCAAGGTCAACTTCTTGTCCAGGGTGGCTGCTGATGCACCGGCCATCACAGTTTCATCCTAGGCAAGAAATGAAGGAAGAACTAATGGACAGTTAATGCTCATGTGGTAGCTGTCCCTCCGCCTCTTTGGGGACTTCCTTTGTGGCCTTCCCATGAGGTTCTGCTCACTTTTCACTGGTCAGTTCCCACCGCAGAGATAGCTGGAAAATAGTCCGTTAGCTGGGACATGGGCACGGAGGAAAAAGTGGGGGGAGGAATAAAGGAAGTGTGCTCAGGTGTGTGCCCCACCTTCTCCCCTTGCTCCAGCAGAAGCCTGCCTGGGCCGCCGTCCGCGCACCCCGCCACGCGGCGCGCCCCTTCACCTCGCAGCCCCCACGGAACGCCCTTCCCTGGCCTTGCCTGTGCAGCTCCTTCTGTGACTCAGCCTCGTGTCATGTAAGGCTGCTGGGAGGTAGAGGCTGCCTCTTGAGAGTAACAGCCCTCAGCTTCCCCTCCCACACGAACCCCCAGAGGACATCACCCGTGTTTCCCTTTTGCTGCCACTGAGGACAGAGGAGGGCTAGCAGGAGCTCCGTAGATCTGCGAGACGGTGCTGCTCTGTACGGTTTCAGCGCAGTGTCCCGTCGGATCGTTTCCACAACTGCGCCTGAAGTGAAACCCAGCCCGGGTGGAACTGGGGCAGGAGAGCACTTTCCCTTTTGCTCTCGGGCCTGGACGGGCCTGGACAGTTTGTGCACAGTTCTCAATCTCTGTCAACTGTGACAGCTTCCCAGGCCCGCTGGCGGGCTTACAGTTCTTTGGGAAGTGGCTGGACGCCAACGTGGCTCGCAGATGTTGGGGGGTGGGGTGGGGACAACAGAGCCGCGCACGCCCGCTGGCGGCCCCTCCCTCACCAACTTGGCCCAGCTGGCTCCCTGCAGGTTTTGCTTTGTGCCTAGTCGCATTTTCCAAATTAGGAAAGTAAGCTGAGCTCGGCCTTGATAAAGCAAGGATGTGATTTGTTGGGCGTTCCCACGCAGTCCCTGTTGTGTTTTGACAAGTGGAACCTTAAAAAAAGAAAAAGAAAAAAAATGCCAGTAAGGACCATTTATTCTTTGTGGACGTGAACTGCGGTTTCTGTTGGATGGTTCTCTCTCGGGCTTTGCTGCTGTCTTGGGGTGTATCAGAAGGGAAGGTCTTGAGTGCAGTGTGAGGTGTGTGGGGGGCGGCCTCGTGGTTTGCCCGGAACATTCCTGTTCTTGGCAAGCTCGCGCATCCCTGTAGAAGGACAGCCTTGCCACAGACCTTCCATTGGGCGGCTGCGGTGGGGACGCCGTTCTGGCAGGCCCTCCCGGGCTCTGCCTTCAGCTTCTGAAAGCATTTTCTCTGCCAAGTTGAACAAAATTGAACTTGGGCCTTTTTGACAAAAGTTTCCAGAATCCAGAAGATAAACATGCAGAGCTGATTTCTGCTTTGTTTTCTGTTTCTCCGCCCCTTGTGCAGCTCAACAGCTGCTTTGTCCGAAGTCTTTCCTTTCGGCCCCTCTGTTTCCCAGGGCAACGATACCACAGCAGCTTCTCTGGGCTGTCCTCCGAGTACACATATGGAAGTAAGAGCAGTGTCCGGAGAAACGGGGTGTCCGGGTTAGTGCCTGTGTTTAGAGCTTTGGGTGCACAGTTCCCTGGCACACTCACTAACAGCAGATGCTAGTTTTTAACTGTTAGTGCATTATTATTGAATTTCGTGTTAAGGTTTAGGCAAAAGACTAAATTTTGCAAATTATTTTTTGCTAATTATTTTGCAGTTTATTGCAGTTTTGCAAATTCTCCTTGCATGGAATGCCTCTCCTTGAGTATCACGTCCCGGTGGCTGTCAGAGCCCTCCATGACCCATCCAAAGTTCCTCATGTCACCTGGATGTCATCCCGCATAGGGTGGGGGTCTGTGACCTGAGGAGGGGCAGGGAGTTTTGAAGAGCAAATGGGACCTTTACTAACTGGGTGGTGACTTCTCTTTCCTGGAGCTGCCAGTGGCTTTGCTCTCGTGCCTGAGTGCCCCATGCTCCAGGAAAGGAGGGGAAGTATGTACAGACGGGGCAGTGTGGGCCCCCGTCTCCAGATCAGGTGACTGTTAGGCAGTTACAGGTCGCTGCCCGACTGCCTCCCCGCTCCACCATTTCAGTGATGCCATGAACCCCAGCAGCTTGGCCCAAGGACCCTGGGCTCTGTGGGCAGAGTGTCTCCTGCCTGCTGGGCGGCGCTCATGAGCCTGTCTTTAGAAAGCGTGGACATGGATGGGAACGGCTGAGTCCACGGCTCCCGGGGCCCCCACGAGCGATAGAGTGATGGCGCGATGGCCCTCCCCTCACCCACCAAACGTTCTCTGACTCTCTGGCCCACTGACCCTGCTAAACACCGTGAAGGTGTACCGTCCATACCCTTACGAGGTGACTCGGTCGTCCTTCGTCGCTGGCGATTCCGCAGCAGCCAGGGGTCAGCTGTGCCCCTCCCTCGTCCTGCGGCTTGTGGGTGCTCCAGCGAGAATTTGTCTCTTCCCACCTGTAAGCTGTTTCTGTGCCCTCGCCTCTTTTTTTTTTTTTTTTAAGATTTTATTTATTTATTTGACAGAGCTATCACAAGTGGTCAGAGAGGCAGGCAGAGAGAGAGGGGGAAGCAGGCTCCCTGCTGAGCAGAGAGCCCGATGCGGGGCTTGATCCCAGGACCCCGAGGTCATGACCCAAGCCGAAGGCGCCCCATGCGCTCACCTATTATTGATAGACTTTAAGTTCCAAAAATAGGTTATGGTGACCTTGTCGCGGGCTCTGACATGCACGTGCGCCGCGTGCCAGGAGAGCAGAGCGGCCCCAGCAGTGACCGCAAGCCCCGAGCGAGGCCCGTCACCGTGCGTTCCAGGGAGTTCGGCAGTTTCCTGAACATGCCCGAGAATGAGGCTTTCTTGGGGGGAAGAGTCTCTGGCCCTTGAATACACAGGTGTTGGGGCTCTCCCCGCCGCAGAGGACACAGTAACACTGCAGACACGAGCAGGAGTCCTCAGAGACACCCCAGAAACGAACCCGAACCCCCCGTGGCTGGATTTGGTCAGAGTCTTGCTCCCGAGAAAGGGGGTGAAGTGATTCTGGAGGGACCAGGAACCCCAAGGCGCCTCCTTGGCGGCCTCTTGCAGGGGTTGCCCAGGACTGCTGTGAGTGGGCCCCACTTAGCAGCCTCTGGAAGACGACGGCACGTCATCACGGCTGCTCCCTGCGGGCAGGGGTCTCCCACGCTGTCTCTGCTCGGGGATCCTCAGCTGGGGGCTAAACCTCCATTTTTACCAAGGACCCCCGGCTTTGACCAGGCCTTTGGCTGCATTTCTAACCAGGTTTTGGAGTTTACCAGAGAGGCTGGAGTATTCTGCAGTCTTTTTCTTTCTTTTTTTTTTTTTTCTGTAAAAGTAGTTTTGGCCTGACTGTAAAACTATATTATTTTTTAAGAAAATAGATCATAGAAAAATACCTAATGAAGAAAGCAGGGGCTCGTGGGTGGCTCAGTCAGAGAAGCATCTGCTTTTGGCTCAGGTCATGGTCTCAGGGTCCTAGGATCAAGTCCCACATCGGACTCCCTGCTTGGCGTGGGGCCTGCTTCCCCCCATCCCTCTAACCCTTCTCCTCCTTGTGTGTGCACACGCGTTCTCTCTCTCTCTCTCTGTCTCTCAAATAAATAAATAAAAATCTTCAAAGAAGAAAACCAATTTAACTTCTAAACAAGCATTATTTAAGTTGCCGTATTTCATTCCCACGCCCATGTAGCTGCTGCACTGACCAGAGCTGAGCGTGCGGAAAGCACCACGACAGTCCGCTTCCTTTTGCTCTTCCTGGTTCGAGCTTGTATTTTGATTCCTGCCCTGTTGGTCCACCTGTGTTGTGCACCCCTCCACCGATGGCCCCCAGCTTCACGGTGAGGTTGTCCTCACAGCCTGACGAGCCCCCGTGGCTGCAGCCTGCCTCCTGCAGTTTTGGCTGTTCTAGCAAAGTGTATGAAATTGTTAGTAAAATTCGATCTTTTAGGCTTAAAAAAATAAAATAAGATTGTCAGAATCCCTTGATTTGGGGATTGGATATGTAAGTTTTTAAAAACCTTGTCCTGGACAGTCTTATTTTCCTCCCAAGTTCTTACAGAAGTCCGAGCTTCCGGCCCTCTCGCTTTCTAACTGCAGACGTAGGTATGTGGGAGCCGCTGTGGGCTGCGTTGAGGATAGCTGCCTCCTGGCCTCCCCCTGGAACACAGGGCTAGAGCCCCCCCGGACTAGAGGGGCCCTGCGGGTGGTCTGTGGAGTCCTGTTCCGTGGGCCTCCTGGCCTTGCCTTCAGACCTAGAGGCCTGGCCATGTTGCCACGTTCCTCCCCCTAGATCCGGACACCAGGGCAGATCTGGGCCAGGATTAATTCTCCACAAGTTTTCTGGAAGACCTGTCATGTCTTGCAAAATCCAAAGGACTCGTTATCAAGTATTTGTTCTCCAATTCTTGACTGTTTCATTACTTCTTTTCTTTTTTTTTAAGATTTTATTTATTTATTTGACAGAGAGATCCCAAGTAGACAGAAAGGCAGGCAGGGTGGGGGGGAAGCAGGCTCCCTGCCGAGCAGAGAGCCCGATGCGGGACTCGATCCCAGGACCCTGAGATCATGACCTGAGCCGAAGGCAGTGGCTTAACCCACTGAGCCACCCAGGCACCTGACTGTTTCATTAATTAAAGGACCCGGTAACAATGTCAAAATAATATTTGGATAGGAGACGGGGGGGTCCTGGAAGGCCCCCCCAATCCAAGGCTCTTTCGTCCTCCTTCCTCGCTCTCTCTGCTCATGAGAACACCGGCATGCTGTTGGCCACTTGCTGTGTGCCAGGCCTCGCGCTTGGGGTCCTCGCTGCATCTGGGCTCGGAGACTTCCAGGTCCCCCCACACTGTCCCCACAGCCCGTTCTCCAGCCCGGCCTGGTCAGCTCCAGATCCCACACCATTCACCATGACTCTAAGCCCTCTGGTCTCTGCATTTGATCTGTCACCATCACACTTGTCCATGGGGCAGTGGTTAGTGTGTGGTATGCTGGGTGCTGTGTGTGCTTCTAGTCACTTCGCTTTCTGTTCCCGTTTACGGCCCGAAGAACCCTGTGCGCTGTGCTCTGTAGTTACCCAGTGCTTCTTGATGAGGAGAGCAGGCTGATGCACAGTGATGAGATGTATCCTTCCAAGAATGTTTGCCCCTAACCACATACCGTAGTCTGTTCAGCAGTTCTTTGCTGTAGGGAGCTCTTTGGCTGTTTACAGTTAGGTTATAGTTTTGGTTTTTGTAACCAAGGTCGGAGTAACAAGGGCAAAGTTGATCTTTTTTTTCTGGATGTAACAGTCCAGTCTTAACGTAAGCTGATAGAGCAGTTCCCAGCTTTTTTCTATTACATCGTTGTGTTACCCTGTATCCATTTTATGGCCCACGGTGGCTGCTGCAGCTCCTGCCATCACACTCACACTTTGGCCATTGGGAAGAGGAAGAGGTGAAGAAGATACTCTGTTCCGCCTGAGGGCATGAGTGTTAACATCTCAATGACCAGCACAGTCTCTTGCTGCAGTAGAGGCAGAGAAGCGTTTTGTTTAGGCAGACGGCTGCGTGCGTAGCTGTTCACTGTTGGAGCAGGAGGATGTGTGTCCAGCAAAGTAGCCATAGTCTGCCTTTTGGCCACACACGTGTCCCTTCTTCCAAAATAAAAACACTCCTTCCCGTCATCAGAGGAAGCTGCCCAAGTCCCACTCGGTGACTGGACCCCGTAAAATGCAGGGTCTCCGGTGATGAGCGCGTCTCTCATCAGGGCGTTCCAGGTGGTCCCTCTGTGGAATACTGAGGCGAGTAGAAGGCAGGAGAAAGCAATCCCAACTCCCCGCGGGAAAAGAGAAGAACAGGAACCACCCTCACTGGTCACAGACGTTCTCAAAAGCATGACCCTGCAAGGCCATTGCTGGGTCTGCATTCTGGAAAGATCTCTGCCTACCAGCCTCCCTGGCCTCGTCAGAAGAGGGCCGTGGAGATGATGTGCTTCCTAGCAGCCCATCCCACCTAGTGCAGGAACCACAGCAGGGACCCCTGGAGGCAGGTGTCATTCTTGAAAACTGGTCTTTTGTTTACCGTTGTCTGGTGCGGGCCCTCTCTGCCGGTCTCCCATGAGTGGGGGCTTCCTTGAGGCTCCCCAAAGCCATAGGCTTGCCAGGCTGGCTCCTGTTCTCTAGCCAGATGGCAGCTGCTTGAAGAGGACATAGCACCCCCTCCTGCAGCCCATTGCGTTGGGTCACTGCAAGCCACATCAGAATCCCCGTACATCTGGTCCCAGTGGCAGGCTCTGTCCACACCAGGCCTGCAGTCACGTGCTGCCAGGAAGGGTGAATAGATTGCTGCCCTTGATGCTCTCGTCAGGGGTGAGGACCCCTTACCCAGCCAGCTTGTAGCAAACACTGGGTACTCTGATGTTCAGGAAGTTGATACAAAAGCCACAGGTCTGGTCCTGGGATCCCATGCCTTCTTCCCTGTAGCTTCCTGAGAAGGATTCCTCTGTAGAAGAACTCTTGTTCTGATGTGAACCTCTTGGCCAGAGCCACCAAAATTTTCTGTGTCTTTTCAGGAGACGTTTTCCAGTCTCATCCAGCCTTCCTTCTCGAGTTTTCTTTCCTTTGTACGTCTCATTGTCCAGGTTTCTTGTTTTTCCCTGGAGGTGACTTTTGGGGCCCTCACTCCATAGGCAGCAGGTGCCTTTATCTTAGGAGACAAGGGGTCTGCCTTCTGCTCCAGGTCATCTGTTTCTCTGAGACCGCCCCCCGATTGTTTGGTTCCTGTCTTCCTGTAAGAGATGCTCCCCAAGTGTCTGTTCTTTCCTGGCTTTCCATCTACACGTAAGAGCTGGGTCCTCCCACGGACGGCTGCTGCACCTGCCAGGGTGGTCTGCTGGCTGGTTCCTTGTCTGGTGGGCTTCCCCGGGAGCAGGACACAAATGCCCGTCTGCAGCCTTCGTCCTGGACTGTCGTCCGCTGGGGGTTGTTGGGAAGGTTGGGGGAGGCGTGGCTGGTGTGCAGAATTTCAGGCTCCGTAGTCAGTGCGGGATGTCTTCCCCATTCATTGTGCGGGCCCAGGCCCATCCGCTCTGCCGGACGCAGTGCGATGAGCTGCAGGCGGGGTGGGGGCTATTACAGCTTTAGAGGGGAACGCTCTGTTGCCTTAATTTTTTAAATGTTTCTGGAAAGTTTCACATGGAGTTCTTTCTCTCTCTGCCTGTTTCCCGCGTCGAGATTGAAGATCCCTGTACTTGTAGCTGCATCGGTAAGGATTAGAGGAGCCCTTTTGTGTCCCACAGTGGTCCCGGCTGGTAGGGCCAGGGGTGGGGTTCCATTTTAAGGACCAGGTGGAAGCAACAGTAAGCGGCCTACCCCAGTCACCCCTGAAAACCTTAGGCTTCTTCGTGCTGAGCAGAGCCAGAACCAGCCTCTGGGCCATGATCTTTGACCTGCTGCTGAAGATGGCAGCTTTGCGTGGCTGCAGGGCCGCCGCAGTTTGGCCCAATTTCTAGGAGCCTTTGGCCTCCACATGGCCCCGGGAACTGTGCAAGCCTCGGGCAGACCCTGAGCGCGGGAGCTGTGGGGCACGGACATTTTTTCACAGGAGCCTGAGGGACATGTAATTCGCAGAGCTGACAACTAACCCACTTAAGTTGTCCAGTTCAGTGGTTCTCTCTCTGTTGACAGTTCTGCAGCTCGCACCAACATGGATTTTAGAACATCTCTCTGTCACCCGTGAAAGCCAGCTCCCCCCGCCCCAGCCCTGCACCAGCACCCAGTTCCTCTCTGTTGCAGGTGAGGGCCAGCGTGCTGCAGGGGGATCGGAAGGACGGTCCCTCCCAGGGTGGGCGCATGCTGCTCGGGGACGTGCTGCAAGCTGGGGCGGAACACGCGCACACATGCACACACGCCCACACACGCTCCTCTGTCGCCATGACCCCAGCGCTGACGGCGGGGCACCGTGTGCAGTTGGGGTCAGGTCGAACGTGGAGCGCCTCCCAGAGAATAGCTCTAATTGCAAAATATGGTCATTAAAACACCAACCACGGCCCAAAACCGGAATGGAAATATTATAGGGAGAGAAGTAATTGGTGAACCTGGGAGCACCCTGGGGAGATGTCTGTTTAAAATTAAGTAGCTTCCTGGTGTTTCTCCTCCTAGGTAGGAAACAGTTTGCCTCGGGGTAATTTCTGGAAGAGTGGGTCAGGAGCTGCTTTTGAAATAGCTGTTGCAGTAAATAATAAGAAAATGTTTATTGTTAAACCTTAATTGGGGATGACTCTTACAGTAGGAAATTGCGTGTTTGAATCCGTTATAGACAGTGTTTGACTTCGCCACTAATTTGCTAACCCAAATCCCTGACCTACAAAATGTTGTGTTTTGTTTTACTAAAAACTCCACAGGTATGCATGTATTACCTGGAATCTTTGTTTTTTAAACTGGAAGGTGTCTAGGAGGTCATTTCGTGTGTTCAGAGCCTCCCCTTTTGTTAGCTAAGAACGGAACCACGGAGGTTGGGGCACTGAACTCAGGAGCGGTTCACAGCCCCCGCCTTCCTACAGGCTGTGTCCCTGATTCTCAGTTCCCATCCTGACACCTCACCTTCGTGGGGGGCTCAGAAGCCCTCCCTGGGCACGTAGCTCACTTCCCAAGAATTGCCCTGGGGTCTGGGAGCGATGCAGCCCTGGGCCGGCTGGGCTGCCTGGAGCCTGGCTTCCCCACCCGCATTCCCAGGATCCTGTGGCAACTCTTGTCTTCACCCACAGCCCTGTTTCCTGACGTTCCACTCTGCCTTGTGACCTGTCATAGGCCAGAAGCCACATCCTCTTTCTGGTTGCCCTGATGATGGTAGGGGGTGCTGTGAGTGCACCCTCGTGCGGGGGCTTTCACAGCACGGCGGGCACAATGCCGGGCCCTCCTGGCAGGTAGCGGGGTGGAGTTTATTGTGTCCATTCACAGCTGCCAAAGGAAGAGACAAATGGTTAAGGACGGAATCACTGCCTTTAAATATTCGTCGTTCTTAATTCTATGTATGACACTGTGGCACAGGGCTGTGTGCGTGGTTAGGTGTGTTCATGTGTGCGCGCACGTGTGTGTGTGTGTGTGTGCGCGCACGGTATGCGTGTGCGTGGAGCCTTCAGCCAGATTCCCCGTTGCAAATTCTTTCCTTCCTCCTCTGGTTCGGGAACGGCAGCCGTCCTCGGGCGTGAGCTGGGACGGATGTTGGCTCCTTGCCCTCCAGGTCTGGAGAGTCCGGAGGCCTCAGAGAGCATCGTAGGCAAGTGTGTGATGTAACTTTCTAGCCAAAATACTAACGGAGGAGGTTTCTGTTGGGTTGTGGGAAAACAAAGGAAAGTGGAAGCAACATCAAACGTCCTTTAACCATGGCTTACAAGAGGAAAATTGCAGAATGTGTTTGGATGGCCGCAGGTGGCCTTACGCAGAACAGGGGCTGGGGGGTGATGTGGACACGACAGGGCGGACACCCCACCCCCGCCCTGATGTGCTGGTGTTTGGACCGCATCTCCCAGAACTGAAATGGTGTCAGAATCTCTTTGTTGTGGCTCCCAGAACTGAAATGGTGTCAGAATCTCTTTGTTGTGGTTCTGGGTTTGGAAATACAAAGCTGGTGCCCGTGGGTCAGACAGCGGCCTGGTGCTTTGCTCCCTGCCTTTGCAGAGATGGCCAGTCCCCGTGCTTGGGCATCTCTGGAAGAATGAGTACTGGCCAGTCGAGCCAGTTTGAGTTACTGACTTCCCCTGGGAGGTTCGGGCGGCCCGGCTGTTGGAGCAGACACCAGCGTGTGCTGCTGAGTCATTCCAGGAGCAAGGGCTTCCCGAGGGGAAAGCTTGCCCACTGTAGACGTTCACTGCCTCTCGTGGGCCCAGAACCTATTTTGACCTGCTCTTAAGTCAGGTTTTTTAAAAACAATTTGACGAAGAGGAAAATTCAAATGAAGAGGGTGAATGCTGTGTCCCCCAGAGTGTGGAGGTGTCCCTGCCGCGTAAATCATGCTGCTGAGTTAACACAGGCAGGAGCGGGCACGCAGCCTGTTTGAACACCCGGCATGCTCTGAACACCTTTTGGGAATGGTGGGGAGCGCACTGATGGTGGGAGTGGACACACGTCCCCTCCATCCCCCAGCCACATCCCCCTTGTCTTTTTTTTTTTTTTTTTTAATAAAGATTTTATTTATTTACTTGACAGACAGATCACAAGTAGGCAGAGAGGCAGGCAGAGAGAGAGGGAAACAGGCTCCCCGCTGAGCAGAGAGCCCGATGCGGGGCTCGATCCCAGGACACCGGGATCATGACCTGAGCCGAAGGCAGAGGCTTCAACCCACTGAGCCACCCAGGCGCCCCCACACCCCCCTTGTCTTACAAAGAGCTTTTTCTGAGCAGCTGATACAGGCAGGACTGTCCTCTCTGCTCTCATTTGGGTTTGCATTTCTGTTTGTAACTAAAGTTGCAGTTAGCAACCTGTTGATGACTTGTGCGTCTGGAAGTCAGGTGTGCTGTATACTTAACATCCAGATTTTACGCAGACGTTTCTTGGAGGGTAGGTGACCTTGGTTTGGTGTGGCGCGCGCAGGGTGTGGCTGGGTGTGTGCGGTCGCCCGCCAGCAGAGGCCCAGAGCTGAGAGCGGGTGGCGCGGGGAGTCATGGGCCGTTCCTCTGCGGGGTGCCCGCCGGCCTGGCTAGGGTGGTACCACCCCGTGGTCCCGCTCCAGAGCTTCTGGCGGCGCAGCCTGTATTTATGCTCGCTGCTGAGCGGCGACCATGGTGGTTCAGCTTCCCAACGAGCGTTCTCTGCGAGCTCGTGAGTCCCGCTCAGGTACCCCTGCAGCCACCCCAGTGGACAGGAGGTGGCAGCATGTCTGAGCCTCTCCTGGGGCCCTGCCGGGTTCCTACCTCTATCTGCACGTGTGCAGGAAATGAAAAACCCATATTGGTGTCCGCAAGTGTCCCAGATCGGACTTTGGCTTCACTCCACGAACCCAGAGTGATGCTGGGGTTCTGGGACATCAGGCGACCCCACCATCAGGTGAACTAGAACATTCTGCGGCCGCCTGGTGGCCGTACCCCTGTCTCCCTGCGCTGACACGCACTCTCCTTGTTGCAGGTGCACTTTCCGATTCCCCAGCACAGCCATAAAGATCCAGTTCACGTCGCTGTACCGGCCGGAGGAGGCCCCAGCGTCTCCCCTCCGGCCCCTCTACCCGCAGATATCCCCTCTGAAGATTCACATTCCGGAGCCGGATCTCCGCAGCTTGGTCAGCCCCGTCCCGTCCCCAACCGGCACCATCAGGTAAGTGCCCCCCCCACCCCCACCCCCCACCAAGCCCCGGGGTCCCCCTGCTCTGGCCGTCTGTGTGAGAAGCAGGAGGGGGACACAGGCGTTCCAAGTCTTGGACAGCGCCCAGTAGATCTCTGGAAAACTGCAGGGCTTGGAGATTTTGAAACTATTTTAAGTGCATCAAGGGACCCAACGCCTTAAATCTCCGGAGAGTTCTCTCCTGGACTGGAGAGTCCCTGCTGTACGAATCACTTGTTCAGTCTGCCGCTCTGGGTCTCGGGAGCTTTCTCGAGAAGCAGCACAGGTATGGTTGCTCTAAAGATACAGACAGCACTTTCACCTGTGCACAGCAGGACTTGAACTTTGTTTTTCTAAACTTCATTTATGAAGTTTTAGGACTTGAACTAGAGTCAGAAGGAGAGAAAGTCCTCAGATGTTCTCGTCCTCGGTGTGGTGTACAGAGAGTCCTTGGGGGAGGGTTTCGGAGAGATCCCCGTAGAGAGGGGCTAGCTGGGCTCTCGACTTCGTGTCCCGCCCACTTTCCATGTGGTGCTGTTGCTGGTGTCACGGCTCGGGCCTCGGCACCGGCAGCCTGCCCATAGCTGCTGCATCCTTGGTGTGAATGTCAGACCTGGAAAAGGCAGGTCGTGTCTGAGTCTGGTTTTGCCCCCACATACCTCCTGCAGGGGTCTCGGTCTTTAGGGGTGTCTCCAAGCCACGCCTAGAGACCTGCTGCTGCTCGGGTGAGAGTTTTGCTGTGCCTACGGCCATCTGGTCAGATGCCATGCCATCCCTCACTAAGGGACGCTCTGGTGGCCCTCATGTTCTAGAACCATGTGTCCCTTGGTCTTTCTGGAACAGTCGTGCCTCACCGCATGTCCTGTTCTCTTGCTAGGACACGTTGCTGACACACTGGGAACAGCTTGCGTTGGAGTCCAGGTCCCAAAGAGCCAGGGACAAGGTGTGTCTCCCTCTTAGGGAGGGAGTGACAGTGTTGATCATGGTGTGGCCTGGAGCTCAAGCCTGGGCCCCTGGTTCTGGTTCTGGCCATGTATCTATGGGAGAGCCAGGGGCCTCCTTGTCGTGAGCCCAGAGGCAGATGTCCTGGCTCTGGGAAATGGGGACGAGCAGCAGTGTCCTGCGAGCCACGTGTACGTGAGGTCCTGTGCTCGGCACCAAGCTGGCAGCATTGCTCACTTCAGGTTCCTAGAATGACTCTGCTCTAAAGCCCCGCGTGGAACATGTAATCTCGTTCCAAATGGCGAGCTGGAACTTCTTGTAGAGCAGGAGTTTCACGCTCATGTGAAAATATCCCTGCACTTAGTATTTGTGATGTATCCACAGATAGGAAATGACAGGCGGGGAGATGAGGTGGCCCCAGCGGATGAGGCTCTGGCTCTTCCTCGCACAGCTGATGGGCCGCTCCGGACCGGGCAGCTCACCGGAGCGGGAGGTCCTGGCCGGAACTTGTGCACAAGCGCTCAGGGCATCACTGTCCCTAACAGCCGCGAGGCGGGAGCCCCTGGGGGTCAGACGTGTGCAGTCACGGTGGAATGTTATTTGGCCATAAAAAGGGATGAAGCGCTGACACGTGGCAGAGCTGTCCGTGGGAACATGATGTGGAGTGAGGGCGGCCAGGGCAGACAGCCGCCACCGTTAGGACACCGTTGGCAGGAAACGCCTGGAACAGGCGGGCAGCTGTGGGGCTGGGGTTGGAGGGTGGGCTCGCCAGCTGCTACGATGTTTGTTTCTGCGGCGATGATGGAAATGCCATGCACTGAGACAGTGGGGACGGCCGCTGACTCCGTGAGTACCCCAGAAATGCGGGGCTGTGCTCTAATGCGGGACTTCCCTCTCAGCGCAGCTGACACGAAACCAGGCCTGCCCTGACACCTTCGTCCAGGAGTGGCCTAGAGCCGTGGCGGGCGCAGTGACCAGCGGCGTGCCATGCCCGTGCTGCTGGCCGCTCGCGCCTGGTCCTGGGCGGCTGAGGGCACCTAGGGGGCCCAGGCCATCAGCTTATGATCCAGCCCAGTAGACGCTTTCTAAGAAAGAAAAATGTATTGGTTTTTTACCTGGAGGGCTGCAGAAAATAAATCTGTCTCCCAGGAATAATCCAAGTCCAAACGGTGGCCACTGGGTTACGATATTCAAGCCAGGCGTTGTGGTCCGGACGTCACTTTTGTGTCCGAAGGAGGCGCGAGCTGGAAGCGGTCAAGGGCAGCGTGGACGCTGCTGTTGGGGTTGAGCCCGCGTGGCTGGAGCTGTGCTGAGCCTTCGGGGAAGCGAGGGGCCAGGCCCTAGCCTGCTTTGTGGGGGTGCTGTGTCCTGCCCAACCCCCCTTCTCCTTTCCATCTGGCAGAAGATTTGCGGAGAAAGTAGCCACTGTGGGACTGGCTCTCTCTCCCCCCTTCTGGCCTTTAAATATCCGAGAAAGGACCTCTGTTTACATCCGTTTATCTTAGCGCTGTGGAATCCACTTGAGTGTTTAGAAACCTCAGGGGCCCTTGTGGTTTCACTTGCCAAGATCTGTTCATCTTCTGGGCTGTTGCAAGGGTGGGGCCATGTGTTTACAAACACCCGCCCCCTCCTCCACCCTGGGACGCCCCCCCCACTCCCCACCCCACAGTGCTGGAGGAGGGGCCCAGGGCAGAGGGGGTGGGGCTGGCCCCCTGCGAGGCCTGCCTGCTGCAGCTGTCCTCCCCTTCCTGTCCCTTCGGACTAGACAGCGGCGGCGGGAGGGGAGGGAGCCTCTTTTCCTAGTTTGGTGTGCCTGCGTCCTGCTCTCGCCATTGGCCAGCTCACCGGCGCCGCCTAGGGGCCTCGGTCTGGGTCGCTTTCCTGCCGGAACCTGGTTTCTCCAGCACCCTGGCCTGAGCCCCCGTCCCCTCCAGGGTTTTCTGAGTGGCTGTCCCTGGAGGAACAATCCCGGGAGGAACTTTCTGGAGAACAAACAGCCCCGCCCCGTGCTGTGGCCCCACCCACCTTCCTTTCAGTTTGGCCTTTTCCTGCTTCCCTGGCAGGCCAGGGGGTGTGGCGTGCCTGCAGTTGGATTTGTGTTTTGGTTTTGGGTGTTTGAGTGTGTGTGTGTGTGTGCACTCGCGCACTGATGTACTCCACCCACAAAATGAATGAATGCTCTTTGAAATAAATCTGCTGTCTCCAGCAGCATTTTGTTGACTTTTTTCTTTTTTTGCAAAAAGTGGTGTAAAAGGAAGAAAAAAATCAGTTCATCATTTTTTGGGTTTTACAAAGCGAGACCCCAATCTGTAAAGAGCTCTTGGAGCCGGGAGTTTCAGGGACATGGAAATGAAGGCAGAGGGGCGGGGGCGGAGCTCGTCTTCGCAAGAGCCTGACTTTACAAGTGGTTTCTTTTTTTTTTTTTTAAAGATTTTATTTATTTATTCGACAGAGAGAAATCACAAGCAGATGGAGAGGCAGGCAGAGAGAGAGAGATAGAGGGAAGCAGGCTCCCCGCTGAGCAGAGAGCCCGATGCGGGACTCGATCCCAGGACCCCGAGATCATGACCTGAGCCGAAGGCAGTGGCTTAACCCACTGAGCCACCCAGGTGCCCCTACAAGCGGTTTCTTTAAGAAGCTTTTCCTTTCCTTGATTTTTTCAAGGTGTAGAGCTCAAAAACCTCAGTAATGTGTGTTGTGACTCTGGCAAAATCTAGGCCACCGACTTCAAACTGAAACCACCCTTGACCGTGGTCTTCAGGCAGCCCACCCCGTCGGTGGTTGGAGCTCAGCCACCTTCCCTTCCCTGCGATCCATCCCGTCCCGTCCATTGGGGAGAAGAGCTTGCATTTTTCCAGCCAACGGGGGCCCTTTCTTGGGGTGACGTTTCCTGCGTCACAGCTCCCAGCCCTGCCTCCAGACGCCTCCTCTGTCATGCCAACAGGGCCTTTGCCTGCTGATGCATCCGTTGCTCCAGGGACCCCAGTGTCTGAGGCTCACTTGGGGGCCACTTTCCTCTCTGGCACCTCTCCTGTGGGCCTCGCACCCCGACCTTGCCCTTGCCCTTCCCAAACTCCAAGAAATAAAAATTGGATCATCCGTACAGAAAAGCGGGCCCCCGCCTTCTCTCTATTTTCCCTTCTGCCAAATCTGTGCCAGGATGTATTTTGGCTCTGAAATGTTGAGAGAAAGTTCTTACCTTCACGGAGTAGCCGTTTTCTGGTTCTTGGCCACATCTCACGGGGGCCCTTTGAAGGTTCCTGCTTTGAGTGTTCTTGGCCATGCCTTGTGGGTGACGCCCAGCCTGTGGGCACTGCTGCTCAGCGTGGGCCCGTGAGCCCGCGATACCGGGCCTTTCCCAGGCCCCACACTCTGGGAAGCAGGAAGAACCTGGAGTGCAGGGTCTGGGGGACATCCCCCCAAGGTCTGCCCCAGACAGGCTGCCCCTCAAGGTCTGTGTGCCTGGCGGCACCTGGGCTGACCAGCAGCTCGGGCCAGCGTGCAGACCGCTGTGCACGGGGCAGAATGCGTTGCAGAAACGTGTTGGGCTTTTGAAATAGCTTCCCAGGATTTTGCAGCATCACATTTATCATAAGCGTTCCTAAGAGAGGCCTCCGAAGCTGGCCTCTGGCTCTTCTTTCCCTGTTCTTTCATTCTTTCCAGGTTACAGAATTACTGTGTGAGCATCACACACAACTCAAACATTCCCGAGAATGAAGCTCGCGGAGTGCACCATTCCCAGGACCGGCTCAGTGCCCTCTCCCGACCCCTTGTCTCAAAGGGCTGCTGCTGTGGGTTTCTCCTTCCCTTGTCACCACACTACAGGGGCTGGGATTTGCTTCCTGCGTCCCCACAAGGGGACCCAGGGGCTGTTTCCAGGGTCCTGCCCTCAGGGGCAGCCCTCCCGAAACATCTGCCTACGTGTCTTCCACAGGGGCAATGGATTCTCAGATTTGGTTATTTTGTTGAAGATAAACTCTGGGAGGGTCAGAGCTGCGGGAATTGAGGAACAGTGCTCAGGAGAGGAACTGGGACTCTTATTTTAGAGAACAAAAATATTCTAATCTTCAGAAAAGGTCGAAAGGCGTGAATGAGAAACAGAATTACCACGGAGTTCTGTGTCTTCATGGGACGTATGATCTTCTGCTTGAAAAGTCTGTTCGCTCAGCCGCCATTGAGGAGCTGATTCTGTTTCTTGACTAAAAATTAATAATCTAATGAAAATCTCAGTAGCACTCCACAAAAAAGACCGAGCTTCAGAAAACCATCTGGATGATCGCTGAAGCAGTGGTATGGGGCTCATGGAGGGTTTCCGGTGGCCACTCTAGGGGCTGGGGCGGGAAGCGGGGCACGGGGGCCGTGGTTCTCTGCATGACGGCCAGGAACGGTCCCGGGAGGGGAGAGGTCCTGACTGCGCCTTCCAGACTTCAGCCCAGCCTCTTCTTCCAGCCCCCACACCTGCGTGGTCCCAGGCGCCCACACTGATCTCAGCTATGCGGTTCGAATGCGGGGAGGCTGGCACGGGAAGAAAATGCCCACAGTCCCAGGGCAGACCAGGCGGGCCGGCATCTGAGTGGGGGTCCAGGCCTGGTGGAGCCTGGGGCAGCCTGGAGGGGTGGCATTGGGACGCCGTGGGAAAGGCCACAGGGACGGAATTGGCTGGCCTGCCTTCTTTCCCACTGGTTTTTCTCAGCATGAATTCTTACCGTCAGAGTGAGACCTAGAAACACCTTTTCCCATCAGGTTGCTCCTTCTTTTCCAGAATCTGTCAACATAGGGTGCAGAGTCAAGGCCAGGCATGACCCGCGTGGTCACAGAGGTCCCGTGCTGGGCCTGGCAGTCCCAGAGCCAGCTTGGGTTTGCCCCAGCCCAGAGAGCTGCTGGAAGGACAGGCCAGCCCAAGCAGCCACCCCCCGAGACCATGAACCTGTCTTGCCTGAAACAAAAATGTGACTTCAGAGCTGGTTTCCCAGAAAAGCGGGAGTCAGTGACCAATGGTTGTAAGTGCACGTTCTGCTGCATTTCCACCTAGAATCCTGAATTAGGAAGAACAGGCACTCATGTGGTGTGACGTCTGGTAGGCGGCAGCCGCTCAGGCTCTGCTCCTTCCCCATGTGCCCAGATGCAGACTCCCCCGGCACCCCGACAAAGTGAGCAGTTCTTTGGTAAGCCTGGCCGGCTCCGTCAGTAGAGTCTGCAACTTTTGATCTCAGGGTCATGAGTTCAAGCCCCACATTGGGCATGGAGTCTACTCCAAAAAAAAAAAATCTTTTTTTCCTGCTTTTGCTAGTAGGGAGGGAGATTTCTAGCACGGTGGGATACATCTCTGTATGGGACACCGAGTGTCTTGGTTGGTCCCTGAGCCCATTGAGCCCCCATCTCACACCTGCCCCTTGGAGGCCCATCTTGGAGCTGAGCTCATGTGGCTTCTTGCTTTCATCCGAGGCGGTGCGACATCACGGCCACCGGGTGCCAGGGACAGCTGTCTCAACACAGACAGGCCCGCGGGGACAACTGAGGGGATCACGGGGAAGCTTGAGGCTCGGAGACTAGAAGGCTGTGCGCATACAGACATTCTCCCGGGACGGGCCCGCATGGACCATGGCGACAGTGGCGCTCTGTCCCCTGCGAACGCTGGCTGGCATGAGTCCCTGGCTGTCCCCGTGCTTGCTCCCCTGTGAATTATTCCCGTTCAAAGTCACTCTTGGTGAATGACAGCCTTTACTCTGGGTTTTGCCTCTGAGAGCTAGAGATACATTTTCTGCAGTCTTCTGCAAAACAGTGACCTGTGGCAGCCAGCACAGCCCCATGTGCCTAAGCCCAGAGGTCGTGTGTGTCCTCGCCCCTGGTAGGGGCGGCCGGTCTGCATCACGCAAGGGCAGGAAGCCACTTGTCCCTGTGGTCTGATGTGCTTTACTGTGTTCAGGTCCACAGGGGGCGTCGCGTGTGTGCAGGAACCAAGCAGGCTGACAGGGCTGCCACCACCAGGCTTCCTGTGCTTCTGCACTGCTTGGCGGAGGACAGCGCAGAGAATCTTCAGGAAAGGCGCCTCACCTCAGGGTCGTGTGACCGCTGAACCACAGCTTCGTGCCACACGGTGGCATTTGGTTCCCAGATGGCTGTGTGTGAGAAGCCTGCTTCCGAACGTGTGACTGTGTTACTAGTCCCCCAACGTTACCAGCTTGGGTGTTGTTTATCTGGTTCCGAATTAAGTTAAGAAAAAGAGAACGTCTCAGCTAAGATTCCTCGAGTCTGGGGCACCCGGGCAGCTCAGGAGAGAGACGGAGGGGAGGATGCAGGAGCACATAGGACATGTTCCTAAAGCTGGGGCTTTCTGGACCGTTCCTGGTGGGGTGCTGCCTCGGAGGAGCTCTCCTGAGGGCAGGGGCCCAAGTCCGCTGTGACTGGCTTGTCCCCGCCCTGTGGGCCAGACTCCGTGGGGGTGGGGCATCTGTGGTCCCACGTGGGGCTGGCCAACCGGGCACCTTTTACCTGGGCTTGTTACCTAGTGTTTGCACTGGTGTTCTCTGAACATTTTGTAATAGAATTAGTTTTCAGAATCGGAATTTCATTGTAGTTTGATAACCAAAGTCCACCTTGTCAACGAGAGGCACTGTGCCAGCGCCTGTCACCGCTGGGCTGGGCTGGGCCGGGCCAGGCGAGCTCGAGCAGGATGCGGGCCAGGGACCCTGTAGGCCTGGCAGTGGCCAGTGTGTGCTCCGGAGCTGCTTGAGCCACAGGTGTGTCTGGCCCGTGTATTTGGCTGCAGTTCCCCACTTCCTATTGGCACAGCAGCCTAGGAGAGAGAGAGCCACTGGGCCACAGAGGTGAAAGTCCTGGCCCGGAGAAACTGGGGTAGGGCCCATCTCAGAGGTCCTGATGCCCCGCGCAAGGCCTTGTCTCCCCAGCCCTGGTCCACAGCGCCCTCGTGTGGACAGTGAGCACATGACAGCCAGCCCGGGGCAGGCTCAGCACCCCCTGCCCTGTGGGTGGTGCCCCTCTGGGCCCAGGCTGTGTGCGGTGCAGGGGTGGGGGTCAGGACCCACAGCTCCGCACCACGGTCAGAAACTGCCGCTGTAATACCACATATCGCCCCTGCCGCATGTGGACACAAACTGTTGTCTGGCTGCTCTCGGGTGGTCCTTTATCAGAGGCAAGGTGTAGCATCCTGACAGCACGGGGAAGGAAGGGGTTGCATTTCGCCATCACCCAGCATCACCTGGCAGGTCCTGAAGTCCTGTGACTTCAAGTCTTCCTTGCCAGGGTCATGAACTCAGGCTGTGTTGTTTCTCTCCGCAGTGTTCCCAACTCCTGCCCGGCCAGTCCACGTGGGGCTGGGTCGTCCGGCTACCGCTTTGTTCAGAACGTGACCTCGGATCTGCAGCTGGCCGCAGAGTTTGCCGCGAAGGCCGCCTCGGAACAGCAGGCAGACACATCCGGAGGGGACAGTCCTAAGGTCTCAGGCCTCACGGCACACGCGGCTATGTGGTGACCGTGCCCGGGGCACGGCGCGGGCACACCCAGGGCTGCTCCAGTGAGCGCAGCGGGCTTGCGGGGTGCGGGCGTGAGAAGGAGCCACGCACGGGGGCAAGATGCCAGCCCCTTGCCTGGATAGCACACATGGCTCCCTCAGTGACATCGCTCAGGCCCCAGGCCCTCTCTCCAGCTCTGCACCTCCTCGGCCTTCTGTCCTCATCCCCTCTGTGGGTGACGACGGCTTCAGGGCTTTTCCTTACATAAAGCTTTGGTATCTTAGCTCATTCTCCTCTGATATCTATCTTTAAATCGATTTGCTAAAGAAGTGAGAAATTTCAGAATTAAATTATGAGGAAAACCTGATTTCTCCCTGTGGGGCTAGAAGGGCTGTCCCTCGTTGAGTGCACGCGCATTGGCAGGCCGCGGGTGGTCCCTGGGATTGAGTTAGCTGGACTCGGGTGCTCTCCAGGAGCGGGGGCACATGGCGGGTGGCCCGGAAAGCCTGCCGGAGCTGACGGCTGCCGCCTTTCCCTTCAGGATGAGTCGAAGCCGCCGTACTCCTACGCTCAGCTGATTGTGCAGGCCATCTCGTCTGCGCAGGACAGGCAGCTAACACTAAGTGGGATCTACGCCCACATCACCAAGCATTACCCCTACTACCGCACGGCTGACAAAGGCTGGCAGGTGAGGCCCGAGCCCAAGAAGCCAGACTCCCAGTCTGGGAGCAAGGAGGTTAACGGGGAGGTCATTTTCTGTAGGACAGAGTGGTCCCAGGGGGGCGTGTCTCTGCTGATGGCCCATGGCACATCGGAGCTGAGCCACAGCCTCAGTGAGTCCAAATAGTCTTGTCTCCCTCCGACGTCCGAAAAAGGGAGGGCAGTTGCCTGGTGTTTTCAAGCCTACTGTGGCTTCCGATCGTGCGCTGTGTTGGAAATGGACTATGTCCCTGTGCTCTCTCAGTGGCCTGCGTATACTGGGAACGTCAGACCTCTTGTCAGGCTCATTTAGGAATGTTTTCCCCGTGGTTCTTCTTTTCCCCTGGCCAGTTGACTTAGTACCAGTTCTGATCTGCAGACTCTGGGTCATGGCCCGTCTTTCGGTTTCACTTTTTGTCCAAGAAATGCCGTGCTAAATTTTCTTAGGAAAAGCTACCACTGTACCTTTGCACTTCCCGGTAGAATCCAGTGACCTTGCCCCCTGTGGAGCGCCCGCACCAGCACGAACGCTGGGCTCTCCCATCACCTCTGGTCTCGTGTCTGTTACATTCAGATTCTGTTTTCTGACATGCTAACTGGTGACTGTCTCTGTTTGCCCACAGAATTCCATCCGACACAACCTCTCTTTGAACCGTTACTTTATTAAAGTCCCTCGTTCCCAGGAGGAGCCTGGGAAGGGGTCTTTTTGGCGAATAGACCCTGCCTCAGAAGCGAAGCTCGTGGAACAGGCATTCCGAAAACGGAGGCAGAGGGGCGTCTCCTGTTTCCGCACCCCCTTCGGGCCTCTGTCTTCCAGGTAAGCCCCTGCTCTGCCCTCGCTCAGCAGCCTGGCTCCCCAGATGTCCACGTTCACGGGACCACCTCTGGCTCTTCAGACGCGTCACTTTTATGTTTCTGAGTGAGACGGTGTCAGGACCAGTGATTCTGGGACAGTGAAGTTAGTAAGTGGGCCACGGGCTGCTCCTCTGACCGGTCCGTTCTCAAAGCTGAAACGTGGGCAGTGTTGGGACCAGAACCTGAAGCCAGAGAGGAGTGGAAGGGGCCTGTGGGGTTCCGTGGACATGAGCGTGCTGGCGGAGGGCCCGACAGGCCAGGGATGGTCGAGCTCAGACAGGCTGTGTCATTAACAAAGCTGCCTTTGCGAAGTGGGCACCATCCGCCCTCTGGTCAGGGGCCCCTCCCGCTCTGCACGTGGGTGGGCCCAGCAGTCTTCCCGAGGTCGCCAGTCCAGGGAGAGCGTGGGGCAAGAGAGGACAGACGCTCTCTGAAATTCTCCCCCTGGAAGGAAACTTTGTGCTTTCCACATCATGTAGCTAATGTGATTCTGCGAAAGACTGCTCAGACGTCCAGAAATGTCTGGTATGGGGTCTGGCCTGATTCTCGGTTCTGTAGCCAGAGCAGAAATCGGAGCAAAGGTGACAGTCGTACTGGTAAGGTAGGAATTCAGAACGCGTCAGCTGAGCTCACGTTGTCCCGAACACCATGTTGCGTGAGTAGGGCTTTGAGAAAAGTGCTGCCGGAGGAGCTGAGTTCACTAGGAGGCCGGCCCAGAGACGTGGCTGTACGACAGCTCCTCCTCCCCTCACGCTCCTATAGCCAGAGGCCCTGGTGGCAGTGGGGTGTGTGTCTCTGCAGCGTGAGGGCATCCGCTCCAGGCCTCTCCCCGCTCCTGGCACTTTGCTGGTGATCTCCGGTGCCCGCGGGCTCGTGGAGGGGCTCCCGACCTCCACCCACATCTTTCCTGCCGTTCTCCCCAAGCACGTCAGTGTCCAGATTGCCCCTGTGACAGGACACCGGTCACTGGGTTAGGGACCATCCTACCCACCAACTCTGAGCAAGGCCCCCTGTTGAGGCACTGGTGATTTCTGGGGACGCAGCTTAGCCCCTAATGGTGAGCGCCATGACTTGTCATTTGTCGACAAGCTAGGGGAGTAGGTACGGGGCTGGCTGTATGTGCCCGGCACTTCCCAGGGAACCCTGATTGGGGGTGTCTCTGGATGATGACAAGGGGGCCTGTCTTCACCGTCACCCTGGGAGTGAGGGCCACAGTCTCGTGAATCTGCACAGTGGCCAGCAGGGAATTCTTGGGCCCGGGAGGAAGGCTGTGCGTGCTATGTCTTCAGGAGAGGGAGGGCGTCTCATGGCTGCAGAGCTGGGATTCTGTAGGAGGAAGGCGGTGGGTGTGTTTGTGTTGGGTGGGGGCATGTAGAAAGCAGGGTAGGCTCTGCGCAGAGGTGAAGAGGGCCTGCCAGGAATCTGGGCTCCTGAGGTCAGAGGAAGGCTGTCTGTCACAGGCTTAGGGGGCGGGGGGAGGGTGCCAGGTCTGTGCCTGAGGAGACCAGGGCGCCCACAGCACCCCATGTCTGGAGAGGCGAACAGTACCACCCACAGGGACGTTTACCGTGCTCACGGGAAATGCAGAGCAAAGACGGCTCCCTCCAGGCAGCCCCGGCATCCTGCCTTGGAGAGTTTGCATTGACCCTGGGACTCTGAGGGACCACGAGTCGCCGCGCTGCACAGCCAGTCCCGGGATAGCCCCAGCCGAGCACAAGCCTGGACCATGGTGAATGGTGACAGAGGGAGCAGCCTCCCCCAGACTAGTAGCCGTGTGAGCCGGACAGCCGTGCACCCAAAGCCTGTCTGGTCCTCCGGCCGTAGGTCGATCCTGGTGGGAAATTCGCACCCATCCCACCAAAGCCTAGCTCTTTAACACTCCGTGGGGCACTGGCTGGTCCCCTTCAGGAAGCAAATTCTCTGGAAGCCACAAATGACAGCATTTCCCACTTCTGGACTTAAACACCTGTTGGTCGTTGGTCTGTCGGGTAACTTGTTGTCACCGCACGGTATTACGTTAGCGTGGGAACTACCTCGTGAGGACAGAGAAGCATCAGGAAAGGCTGGCCAAGGAGCCATGGAGCATGGACATTGGGGTGTCTGTGTTTTGCGAAGCACCACTTTCATTTCTGACCTTGTGTACTTACTGCCATGGTCCCTTCTCTTGTGTCTTCCTCAGGAGCGCTCCAGCTTCGCCCACTCACCCCGGGCTAATGTCCCCTCGTTCTAGTGGCCTGCAGACCCCAGAGTGCCTGTCTCGAGAGGGCTCACCCATTCCACATGACCCTGACTTTGGGTCAAAGTTAGCTTCTGTTCCAGAGTATCGGTATTCCCAAAGTGCGCCTGGTAAGATGGTCTTGTCCCTGCCCCCGGCGTGGCGGAGCGGAGCCTCGCGTGTCTACGGGCCTTAGCTCTCCTGTTCCTTCTCGCGCAGGCTCTCCCGTCAGTGCCCAGCCCGTGATCATGGCCGTGCCTCCCCGCCCGCCCAGCCTGGTGGCCAAGCCCGTCGCCTACATGCCGGCGTCCATAGTGACGGCGCAGCAGCCATCGGGCCATGCGATCCACGTTGTGCAGCAGGCCCCCCCTGTCACCATGCTCAGGGTGGTCACCACCTCCGCCAGCTCCGCCAATGGCTACATCCTCGCCAGCCAGGCCTCGGCAGGGGGTGCCCACGAGGCAGCGGGCACAGCCGTGCTGGACCTGGGCAGCGAGGCCAGAGGTAAGGCGGGTGTGTGCTCACCAGGCTGCCATGGGGATGGAGCTCACCTGCCGGGGCAACGGGCAGTCCCTGGGGGCCAACGACTCTCAGGCTGCTGCCTTTCCTCCTCCCTGCTTATTGTCTTGGGGAGTATGTCCTTTTAAATCCACGCCGATGGTCCTCTAAACCGCCTCCAGGTGTGCGGCCCCCGAGGTGACAGGCCTGGGACACGGGCTTGATGTTGCCGTCCAGAGGGTGATGGCTCTGGGGCCCCCGGCTGGGAGACTTTAGCAGTCCCGCAGAAAGTCACCGCACGTCCCTGTGTGTGGCGTCTCGAGCCCCGGGGGGCATGGGGTCAGTACCGAGAGTGCAGCTGCCTGGGCGGGAGCCCTCGAGCCACACACGGTCTCCTGGGCTTGCGGGCCTCTGCTGATCTGCAGCCCGTTCACAGCGTCGTGACAACGAAGCAGTTTGCCAGTCTTTGTTCCAAATAACGTTTTCTTTTCCCCATTATGTTTGGTGGCTTAAAGTTCAAGGTATTTAGAAGTTTTTCTAAAATCCTACAGGTGTTTTTCTCTCACTTGGAAAGTATTTCATTGGGGGATGTTTCTTGAGAATAGTCAGTGCTTCAAAACCACGGTCCGTTCCCCCACAAACAGACGTCCTGCTGAGTATGAGGAGAGCGGCCGCCCCATTGGGCGGATGGGGTTCTGACACCCTTTCTCCTCAGGCCTGGAGGAGAAGCCCACCATCGCGTTCGCCACCATCCCCACCGCCAGCCGCGTCATCCAGACCGTGGCCAGCCAGATGGCCCCAGGGGTCCCCGGACACACGGTCACCATCCTGCAGCCAGCCACACCGGTGACCCTCGGGCAGCACCACCTCCCCGTCCGGGCCATCACTCAGAACGGCAAGCACGCGGTCCCCACCAACAGTTTAGCCGGCAGCACTTACGGTGAGGCCCTGCCCACGCCTGCTCGCCCAGCCCCACTGTTCTGCCATTGAGGCCTGCGGCACGAGATCACATGTCCCCTCGATCCGCGGGCACCGTGGTCGGGCCAAGGCACAACCCCTGCCGCAGAGGCAGACCCCTTAGTCACAGTGCTTGTGCCCGCTGGGTCAGAGGAGAGGTGCGAGGGAGGGGCAACAGTTGGAGGCGGACGGGGCCGGCGGGTGCTGGGAGGGTGGCTCAGGGCAGGCGGCCTGTGTTAAGCACCTGCTAGAGGTGAGGGCCAGAGCCTTTGGCTGTCTTTAGGGGTGCCGGCGGCAATGGCGAGAGGAGGCCCCTCGGGCGAGCGCAGGGTGGGGGCAGGGAGGGGCGGCAGGCAAGGCTCAGCTGGCGAGGGGCAGGCACCCTGGGGCTGGGCCTGCTGGGAGCAGGGGTCCCGCGTGCTCAGAACTGGCCTGCGCTGGTCTTCGCCCGTTCCCAACGCACGTCTCTTTTCCTCCACTCCCAGCCCTCACCAGCCCCCTGCAGCTCCTGGCAGCCCAGGCTAGTTCGTCCACGCCGGTGGTGGTCACGCGGGTGTGCGAGGTGGGGCCCGAGGAGCCGGCAGCAGCGGCCGCCACGCCAGCCACCCCAGCGACCCCGGCCACCGCTGCCACCTCTGCCTCTTCCACCGGGGAACCCGAGGTTAAAAGGTCACGTGTGGAGGAACCCAGTGGGACTGTGACGGCGCAGGCCGGGGTGATCGCGGCCGCCGGCCCACAGGGACCCGGAACCGGGGAGTGATGGACCGTGTGTGTGGGCCGAGTGGGATGCTCGCCAAAAGGGATTCTGGGGCCGGGCCCTGACCGCCGGCCTCGCGCTGCCTGCGGACCGTGACGAGGAGGCTCCACGCCGACCTGCTCCCGGACACGCTCGTCCTCCTTGTTCTGTTTCCTGCCCCTGCTGTGGCTTCAAACAAACCCATAAACAAGTTCAGACAGCTGATTGTATGACCCGGCAGTGCTCGCTTTTATTTTCCTTCTCCCTTGCACCGCCTCCTCCCAGGCCTGCGGCCGAGGGCTGGGTCACGCGCCGGCCCGGCCACGCGCTCAGACCGGGCTTCTGGAGCAGCCTTGGCCTCCGAGGACGACAGAGGCTGTGCGCAGGAGGGCCCAGCAGGCACAAGGCCCATGAGCCGCCGAGCGGGAGGAGGCAGGAGAGAGGGAGGACCTGCCAAAGCTCAGACTGTCTCGTGGGGTTTGTGCCCGAAAGTAGCGACTCGGAAAGTCTTGGCATTAATCGGGGGGAGGGGACTCTGGTTTGGCTTTGGACCCCAAAGACTTGTTGTTTCATTGAAATGAATTGAGGCTTCATCATAGATCTGAGATAAACGCAGGAGTAAGCTCGTGTCTGTGAGGCCGTGTCTGTGAGGCCATGTCTGTGGACGGCGTAACAGCTGCGGGTCTGGGCTGTGAGCCAACATGAATCCCGAGAAGAGCCGCCACCGCTGCTCCGTCTGCTAACTTCAAGAAAGATCGGCGGCCGCCTGGATTGCCCTTGGGGGCAGAAAGTTATCTGGGGGAGGAGCGGCGCCCCTCATCTGGAGGCTCCGAAACCAGGAATCCGTGAGCGCCACGTCCTCTGCAGCCCGAGGCCCCGTGCCGGGCTGCCGTGGGAAGCGCTGGCCAGGTCGCTCCCACCACCTCTGTCACCGAGTCACACTGGCTTTACCGCCCGTACCTCCTGCCATATGTCCCGCCGTCTCCTGTGCCTGCGGCACTGGGGCCGGGAGTGGGGGCCGCCCCTGCCTTTGGCTCCTGCGAACTCCTGGCCACAGGACCTGGCTAGTGGTACCACCTTCCCCAGGGAGGGTCCCCTGCGCTTGCAGACATCCCCTGCTGCCTGGAGCGGTTCCCGGAGCAGGAAGAGAGCCCGCCAGATCACAGTTCTCCAGCTCCTCCTGGAGAACGTTCTCAGGAAATGTCAAGTGCGTCTGTGAAAAGTGACTCTGAACGTGGCCGGCCGCCCCGGCATTGAACCCTGTGCGGCACAGCAGCCCCGGGCTCTGCACCGAAGTCCGGCGGGGACAGTTTTCTTCCTGGAAGTAGCCTGTCCTCAGCTTTGGTCCTCTCCCCCACCCCCACCCCAGCAAAGCTGCCTGCACCCACCCACCCCGACAGCAGCACCCATGAGAGCACGCAGTCCCCAGAAAACCACTGAGGGGGAGCAGGCCTCAGGGGCCGCATCAGATACTGGCTTCAGAACAAGAGGAAAACCGTGGAACTCCGCTTCCAGGCTGTTCACACAGGACTGGCTCGTGTGCTGTGCACCCCACTGGCAACACTGTGGCTCGGCTGGGTGTGATAAGCCATCTTGCCGCCACAGCCCGCAGTTGCCGGTTCCTGGGGACACGTGTGACCTGTCCTCCTCCCTGGCCTGTGGTGACAGCTGCCTTGGCATCCTCAGAGCCCGAATGAGGCATTTTTACTGCACCAAACTTAAAGTGGGGAAAAAGTTCTCTTGTAACATCCACACCCGTTGGCTTCAGTGACACGGGCATGGACTTGGCCAGTGTGTCGTCCGCAGTGATGAGAAGTTGCACTCCGTTCTGCATCAATGTTTTCCGTTGCTTTATAAACTTGGTCTCTTGTGGCGTGGGGTATGTACATGAGCAGGCACACAAGTTGGGTGGAGGCTGAGGCACGCACATAGGCGATTCAGGTCCTTGCCTTGGGCCTTACCTCTAAGGGTCTGACCCCAAGACCTGCCTTCGGCTCGCCTGTTGCTGCTTCTTCCCCGTGGTCATCGTTTACGGGGTCCTTGCGAGGGGGACTGCCCAGGTTTGTCTACCGTGCAGAAGCTGTCACCATCTCCAGAGAACTCAGGACACTCAGCCACGGACGCGCGTCAGGGGACTGCCCGATCGGGTCAGTCTGGCTCTGACCCTTTGCTTTCCTAGCTCTTGAGATGTTTGGGTTTCTGCTCATTTTGGGTGAGGATCGCACTATCCAGGCAGGGGTTCCATGAGGAGGGAGCGCGGAGAGGTCAGAATGTCTATGGCTGGTGTTGCGTCACGCAGAGAGCTCGCGCCTTTTCAGCTCCTGCTGGGGCTGGGAAGGGGACCCTGTGGGGTCCGCTCAGGCTGGGCCTTGGGGGAACAGCCACTCTGGGTTCACAGACAGTGAGCTTCTGCATGGGCTTCTGGTCCCCTCATGCTGCCGCACGTCCTGGGACTGGTACCTGAAGGCCCAGGTCGGCCCCCACCTCTGTGCCCTCAGATCCAGGCAAGGGACAGCCTCCCCCAACCCAGAAGCAAGGGCACCAGGCCAGACGTCACCAGAGGACTGTGGCCCTCCGATTTGTGGCTGCCTATGACCCACCACAAGCCACAAACACACCCACCCTCCTAGAGAGCAGGCCCACCCTGACCAGGATTGGGAGAAGCAGAAATAGGTCCATTCTGGCATCGGGCAGTATCACCGTGGCCTCAAGGGTCCGAGGACCTTCTTGATCACCCCGCGGTTTGCGCATGTGTGAAGAGGTCAGCCAGGCCAAAGGTGATGAGTCCACCTCCTCCACGCCGTGCCCCGGGGCACGCAGGCCCTGTGCTCCCGGTACCAGGTGCCTTGTCTTGTCGTCCTGCTGGCCCGGTCACCATGTTTACCAGCACCAGAAACGGGAAAACACCCTCTCTGCCTAGGGAGGGAGTCACACACGTCACCCCTTTTCAGTAGTTGGGCGTTTCCCAGCAAGACAGTCTGCTATCGTGTTGGAAGGGAGAGGCTTGTACCCCAAGGTCATGGCGGTGTCACAGGGCCCAGTGCACGGGGCAGTGTGGGACACTGAAAGCTGTGGAGACGTGCCTTCTGGCGCCCCAGGGTGGACTCCTGAGCTGTCTGCATCTGTCCACGCTGACGCTCTCCCGAGCACCGCGTGCTAGCCGGGACCAGCCAGACGGCGCCATGGGGAGTCAGACGGATTGTCCCTTTACCACCAGCTCCGTAAATTCTGACACGTTTACATGGCATGTGTCCCTCGAGGGGTCTCGACAGATGCCGGAACAGCCCCGAGGCCTGGGACATGGCCGTCGTGGCCCTGCCCCATGCTCCGGGGATGGCAGGGCCCCTCACCGGGTCCACCATGCAGAGCCACACGAGGGCACCCAGGGCAGCGGGGTCTTTGTGCCCACGGCCAAGCCCGTCAGCTTCCCTCTCTGGCAGGTTCATGTTTGAGGTTTGCTGTTTTTAAGAACCGAACAAAGTTGAGAAGATGGGGGGGGGGGAGTTCTGCGTTGATAAAATGAGTAATCCGTGATTCTCGAGCTGGGAGGGAACAAGTTCAGGGTGGGGGTGTTGACACCGCTGGAGCGTGGGGGTCCCCACTTTCCCTCAAGCAACCTGACCACACAGGGTCCATGGGCACATCCTGGTCCCTTTCCTGCTGCTCACTGGGACTGGCGGATGACCGGCTTGAGGCCTTCAGCATCACTGGGTCCGCACGCTCGCTTTCGTGAGAACAGGTCTCAGGCTCTCCGTGGAGCACTGGGAGGCGGGCACCCTCTCCAGAGGGAGTGACGCGAGTCCCTGCCCTGGAAGCCCTGTGGTGGGTCCACAGTTCCAGAGAAAAAGCAGGCTTGCATCTGGCCTTGGGGTCAGTTTCTTCATAGAATAGAAACAGGCCTCATGCAAAGAGGGAGCACGTCATCGAACATGAGAACGTGTCAGAGAAGAAACACGGCTCCCCGAGCTCTTGGAGCTAAGCTGTCAGTCCGGGGGTGTGAGCGACTGTGTGGGGCGCGGGACGCCTCGGGGGCCCACGGCCCAGCCCCTCATCTCTGGGAGGATGCAGCTCCCCTGAAAGGGGCCTCAGGGCAGCCCAGCCCGTGGGCGTGGATGCCTGTGTCCACGTGAGTCTGTAAGCGCACTCCTTGTTCTAGAACCAGGTTCTAGAAGCTGGGAGGCGGAGGGCCGCCTGACCTCGGCCCCACGGCTGGTTTGGCCAGAAGGAGAGACCGTTTCCCGCTGTCCCTCGCCAGCCGCCTTGACGATCCTTCTGCCTCGGAGTGACAGTGCTCGGATGAAATCTCGCAGACCGGCTGCTCCAGACGGGCCGCTGCTCCTCACCCTGTTTCTGTCCGTCGTTTTCAAGTTGTTTCCCCGTTTTATAAAGCCCTTTCATTTTCAGAGCTGTTTCCCAAGACCTCGATTCCCCCATGAGGTTTTAAACGCTCAGGACGCGGCCAGGTGGGTGCGGGACGCTGCTGCGATTTTACACGGGACGGAACTGAAAGTCTCGGAATTGGACTTGGGGCTCCTGTGTGTCCGTTCTCACCGCTGGTTTTGGCCCTCGCTCTTTCAACCAGGAGTGAGCAGAGCAGCGCTGTCTCTAAGAACAAACGCCACAAAGCACTTTGTCCAGTCCTGGCACCTGCTTGTCATTGGGGTGCCCTTGGGGGATGGGAGAAGCGGGGATCCAGGACCGCGGGGGTGGGGGGCGGCCGGGAGCCCGCTGCGTGGGAGCTGTGTCGGCCCCCTACTTCCCGCGGATTCTAGTCTCCCACGCGCGTCCCAGGCGGGCCAGAGAGTCTCCAGGCGCCTCTCTCCTTTCCTCCAACCCTGTTAATTTTTAAGAGTCAAATAACAATTGGAAGAATCCTGGCTCCTTCTCTGTTCGGGAATTTTTTCTGGAATAGTTAGTTTGATTCCTTCAAATACTTATTGATGGTTTTCTCCACGTCAGAAATAGTAAAAAGTGCCCGGGAGGAAGGTTCTTAGCCGCAGTAAAGGGCCTTGTCCTTCTGAGCTGTCTCCCCGAGTCCCAAGGCGCGTTGAGACCTGGCGCCTGAACGTCGAGCCAGCGGGCTGGGCAGGAACGAGTCTGTGACTCCAAGCTGGGTTTTCCCACGTGAAGTTAACGGGCTTGTGGCCTCCTAAGCTCTTGGCCTCTAAGTTCTGTGTTAACTGACCCCCATCTTTTTCTTTCTTTCCTTTTTTTTTTTTTTTTTAAATAATCCTTAAAAATGGGATTTAAAATCAACACATTTAAAATTTGGCCGTTCCGTGCTTCTCTCCCAGCTTCCTTTCCGAAGGCTTTCTGGATCCCCGTATTCTTAATTTACACGGCTCGGTCTGTATTTCGGCATGGGGGTCGGGAGGAAAGAAACAAAAGTGTGACCCCGACTCTCACCGGGGTCCGCCAAGTTCAGCCCCACGAGCCGCGCGGGCCCCACAGACCCCTGCCCCCCGAAGCTCGGCCCGCGGGCGGAGGGATTAAACCAGTACTGAGACTTCGTTTTCTTACGTGCTGGCAATTCTGTAAAGAAAACTTGGGGGGCGGGTCTGAGGGGTGTGTGTGCGTGCGCGTTTGGGAGCGTTTTGTTTTTTGTTTTTTTTTTTACAGTGGCTGTCTAAAGTATTTTCCACAGTACGTGTAATAATCAGTGCTTTAAAAGCGGTGGTACCCATACGGTGGAAACCAGCTCACGGGATCGAAGGCCCCGCCGCGCCGCCGGCTTCTGCCACCGGTGCACGCGCGGGCCCGCAGGAAGCCCCGGCGGTGGCAGGGAGCCGGCGGTCCCGTCCTCAGAAAGACGAGAGGCCCACAGCAGCCGGGCCCGCCTGCGTTTTCATTTCAAATGGGATACAGTATTTTTTTAATAAGGAGCCATACTTTTTTTTAAAAGTTTGAGATCTGAATGTGATTTCTAATTGTATCAGACATTAATGTTTTAAAGCTATAAAAAGTTTAAGATTTCTACTTGTTTTCCACTTATTTTAACTGTCCTTTTATCTATTAAATTGTTGTATGTGGGTGGGGAAGTTCTGTTTCTCCCCTTAGCATTTGTTTCTATAACCAGAAATAAAATTATATATTACAGAAACGAGCCCGGGGCTCCATGTGGTCCTTGGGAGTGGCTCCTGGAGGCAGACGGGTGGATGGGCAGATGCCTGGACACGCAGCCCCCATGGGCTCCCTGGAGGGGGGCGCCTGACCCGGGGGGCGGCCGCTGGGGAAGGTGCGAGTTTGCCTTTTGTGCTCAGCGGCCCCCTCTGGGGAAGACGCAGACTGTCAGGGGAGGCGCCCGTGATTTCCTGGCCTCACAGAGCCCCAGCGAGTTCCCTGAATCGGAGTGTCTGCACCCCAGGGGCAGGAAGACCATTCCCATCGGCCCCTGGACGTGGACAAGCTGGTGGAGCCTCACCTTGCACCCAGGCACCGGCAGCTCTGCTGGGGATGCCCCCGGTGCCCACGGCTGCCTCTGCGGCTGCACCCGTGCACCCACGAGGAGCAGTCCCTGGACAGCTGGGGGCCGCTCCTGCCGGCACTCGGCTGCGTGAGCCTTTCTGCCCCTGTGCGCACTTCGTCTCTTAGGCCTTGTGTGTCCCGGCGACAGAGTTGAGGGCGACGTTAGCAAAGGGGGTCGGCCCCAGCGCCGAGGTCAGACTTGGATTCAAAGTCTGGCCAGGAGGCAGTGGGGGAGGTTTAAGTGGCAAGAAGCTCCATTTCTGCATCCGCAGAACGGGCGCCCAGCCTCGCAGTGCTCTGCAGATCACGGGGGCCAGGGCCCATCAGCAGTGGTGAAATCTCTCTGTAGCACCCACCGGCTTTACGGTTACGTCGTCACAGGAAGCAGGGTGCCTCTGCTGAGAAGGCCCCGGCTCGGGATCTCTGAGAAGCGTGCACTTGTCACACACCCGCATCTCTGGTCCAGATTCTCTGGTGTATGTGCCTGTGGCTCGTGGCTGGTCACCGCTCTGAGCTCAGGAACTGGCCTTTTCCAAGGTCTTACAGGCACCTGCGGCTGTAGCTGACATCTGACCACGGTGGTCCTTCATGAGACCCCACGGACACCGGACGATCATAACGGTCAGCCTCACCACAACGGTTGGAGGATTTTAGCCAAACCACAAGCAAGAGTAAGGATGGTAAGTCTCAAGGGTTTTGATGGCCAGTTAGCATCTTCCTGAAATGCATGGCTTTTTCAGTTTTGGTTTTGAGTAAAACAACCATCTCTCACCCGGAAGAGCTTAAGACAGGGGCACCTGGGTGGCTCAATCGGTTAGGCGACTGACTCTTGATTTCAGCTCAGGTCGTGATCTCAAGGTCGTGAGTTTAAGCCCCACACTGGGCTCCATGCTGGGGAAGGAGCCCACTTAAAAAATAGATAATAAGGGGCACCTGGGTGGCTCAGTGTGTTAAGCTGATGCCTTCAGCTCAGGTCATGATCTCAGGGTCCTGGGATCGAGCCCCGCATCGGGCTCTCTGCTCAGCGGGGAGCCTGCTTCCCTTCCTCTCTCTCTGCCTGCCTCTCTGCCTACTTGTGATCTCTCTCTGTCAAATAAATAAATAAAATCTTTTAAAAAATAGATAATAAAAATAAGATTTTGGATCATATTTGGCACAAACGTGAATTTCGTGAGAAACCATCGTGTGTCACAAACGCAGGGAAGAGGCTTGGGCTGTGCGTGTGTGCAGAGAGAACGGTCCTGGCCCATGGCTGTGTTCTCAGAAGTGAAGCCAGCCGGCGATGGCGGGCTGGTATGGAAGTGGGCAGAGGGCACAGCCCCCGCCACAGACCGCCTGCATGCCCAGCCGTGTTCACGGTTGCCGAAGCTGGAGGCCGACCAGGGGGTTCACCGACAGCGGAATGGCTGAGAGGTGGTAAGTCCCCGCGGTCATCTGTTCCCAGAATGAGGCCATGAGGACGGCCAGCTGTGACCACCCCCCCTCCCCCATGGGGGACAGAGCCACAGAGAAGCCTGCACAATGCAGGGCCCCGTTTGTATGAACCACAAAGAGGCAGGACTAACCCACAGCGACAAGAGGAGGTGCTGAGAGCAAGGGGAGGGTTGAGCCAGGGTCAGCTTGCCTCAGCGGCTTACCATGGTTTCAGGAATGTGGACAACCAGCTGCTAAAACCATCATTCAGGTTTTAGTGATATAAATTTAGGATTAAATACATTACATTAAAAAGGCAGTAAGTACGCTGTTTGTTCTTACTATCGTCTGACTCTCCCTGTGCCCTCCTGGCCACCCCCCATCCCTCATGTCCACTTGGTATCTGCAACTCTCCCGGCGGGGCAGTGACATCACGTTGGCAGCCTAAATTCTGCCATTTGGTGGGTATCTGTACACGGAAATCATCAAACGCTACAGGTCAGCCCCTCGCCTCCCCGCCCTCCCCCGTTAAACATTTCCAAGTGTATCGCGCTCAGATTAGTGGGAAGGATCACGGAGTTCACTTACAACCTGTATACTCTATACATGCTTTACCTTAATAAATGCTTTTTTTAAGCTCCGATATTAGTATCCTAACTCCTTTCCAGGTCTCAGTGCAGGTACCTGCGGATTTGCTGTGTGTGCCACGGCCCAGGTAAACCAGCAGACTCCCTCCACAGCCATGGGTGGTGACCAAGCTACGGGCTGGCAGCTTCACTCCCAGCCTCCTGTGTGCTTGTGATTCCCGGGCCGGGCCAGGCCAGGGGCCGCAAACCCCGCCTCGGCTCTGCCAGCCTCTCCCTTTCCTACCGGGGCCTGGAAGGCAGGAGGGTGTTCCTGGACCTGGTCACATCCTTCATCTAACGCGCTGACAACAGCCAGCTTAGTCTCTGCAGCCCAGCCAGGGCCAGCACCTCGGGCCACCCCCAGTGGCCACCCCTCCTAGCCCTGGGACCCTCCCGCCACCCCCCTGCAATCTTCCCACACCCCTCTCCCAGAAGCAGCTGCGACTCACCCTCCCTTTCAGGTGTGCAGCCCCAGCAGCCCTTGGGACTTAACCTCTGTGGCCCCGCATCCTCACAGATGTCTTCCCGCTGCTCCGGCCATTCCTCAGTGGGTGACAGGTGGGGGACAGCATGTCTGCTTGGCTCATCATGCTTCTCCCTTGACAGGTGTGCACCTCGGGCACCTTACCTGGTTTTAGCTTCGGTCCAATCATCCTTCAAATGGTAATAAAACTTGGCTCGGAGTTGACTGACAGGTTCAACGAGATCGCTGATGCACGGTGCTTGGCCTTCCCCAAGGACCCCCTGTAACAGACTTCCTGGAGGCCCAGCTCCCCCTCCAAATCCCTCTGCAGCTCCCGTCTCTAACTCCTTGGCACCGGCCGCCCTCCACGCCTCCTGGGTGCCATCGGGGCATCTCAAAACTGTCAAGTCCGGGTTTCTGGCAGGTGAGTAGCTGGCCTGTCCTCTCTCCGCCCCCTCTCCTCCATCAGGCGTCTCCTTGCTGCTGACTCTCGCCACCCTGCCCAGACACCCGACTGCCCACAGCGCCTGCTCTCACTCTCCATCTCACTCGGCACCATCCTCCCTCCGTGGCATTTCCCACTATTCGGCCACGGTGTGTGTTTGCATATTTGATCACTGTCCATTTGTCGGCTATAAATTCCCCGAGGGCAGGGGCCTGGCCTCCCCTGTTCACTGTTCCCTGGAACCTAAAATACTCCCTAGCACAGTGAAGGGACTCGGTCTTTGCCAGCTCATTGAATGAATGACTCCCCAGATGTCTCTTCTGCCCCAGTGCCAAGGGAACGGGACCACGCGGAAAGCCAGGAACCTGCGGTTGCCCTGTTCCTCCTCCTGTCCCCAGTCCCATCTACAAGTCCTGTAAATCCTAGTCATGAATGGTGACTGAGTCTGCCTACTTCCTGTCCTCATGGCCTGTACCTAGCTTGGGCAGCCTCCCTGCGCGCTGTCTATCCTGCTGCCAGGGGTCAGGTTCCAGTCAAGTGCGTGTAGTCTCAGGAAGCAGGCCTGAACCGCTCTGTTCAGGACCTTGGCTCCCTCCTGCCCCTCCCCACCCTAGGTCTGACACCCTCTGGAAGCCCCCCCCACCCCCACCCCGCACCCTGCCTGCTCAGTTCAGGCTGTATGCGCATTTACCACACATGCAGCCTGCAGGCGGGAATACTGTGGCGGACACATCTTTCAGAAGGGCTAGAAGCTAGGTTTCCGTCTTCTAAGCCTGTTGCAGCCATGGTCCGTGGTTATGGCGGGCAGGGAATAAGACTATTCATAGCAGGCTACAGCCCATGATAGGCACTAAATATGTGAGAGCCTCAGAACAGCAAAGCTGCACTGCGGAGGGGCTCGGCTGTCCTTGCAGACTGCTGGACACGGATCCGCCCAGCTACGGAGCGTGTGTCGGGTGCTCAGGTCATACTGAGCCAAGGACCCCCCCAGGACAGTGCCGTGGGTGGTCAGGAGACGACCCAGAAATGGGGCAGTGGTGCGGGGGCTGCCCACAGGCCCTCTCCTGACGGCACCCGCGTGCCCCAGAGTCCGTGGGGGGAGAGACGGACCTGGGATCCTAGGGTGCCAAGGTCCCGGGATCACAGGATCCTAGGGTCCCAGAGTAAGTTCCCGCGTCATGGGCTGCTGGGAGCGCAGGATCCCGGGGTGCCGAGCTCCTAGGTCTTGGGACCCGGGATGCTCAGGTTCCGAGGTCTCAGGGTCCCAGTCCACGGGGACTGGCGGACGGCTCACGGCCGGCCCCGCCCCCTAGGGAAAGGCCTCCACCAAAGTCCATTGGCCAGCGGCCTGGCCGCCCCGCCCACGTGATGCAGCACGTGATGCAGCACGTGACGCGACCCGGAAGCGGCCGGGCTGGGTCTCCGGGCGGCGGCGGCGGCGGCATGTTCACGGCGGGGGCCGAGAGTCTGCTCCACCAGGCCAGGTGGCCCGGCCTTTCCCTTGGGGCTCCTGGCGGGGGCGAGGGGTGTTCTTACAGAGCGGGGCGCGCGCGGCGACCTGCGGCAGCCCACACAGACCCGCGCTAGAGGCCCGGGGGGCGGGGCGGTCCGGCGGGTCCCAGAAGGCGGCGGCGCCTGAGCCTCCAGGCGAAGGGTGCGTGCGGGGGAAGCGGGGCGGGGGCCCCCAGGCTTGGCGGCGACACCCGCGCGTCCCGCAGCCAGGCGGGGAGCCAGAGGCTGTCCGGTGCTTCAGGGACAGGAGCATGAAGCCGCCGAGAGGCTGGAGAGCTGCTGGCAGTGAGGCCCGGCGAGCTCTGCGTGCCAGCCTCGGCAATCGGATACCGTCTGAGGGCTCTGGGGAGCCAGGGGCGAAATCCCCGATTTAGAAACTCGCTCTCCTCAGGGTGCATTAGATAGGGTGGAGAAATTACCCACCGGCTTCTGGCCCCCAGCTAGCCCTGGACTCCCACTGACTAGTCCGTAGCGCCTTTCCCGAGCCCCTAACCGGCCACGGGAGAAAGCAGGATGCAGGCTAGGACTAAAATCCCACCGTCCATCAGACGGTGTAAAACTTGACGCCACTTGTTTAGAAGAAAATGCATTCGGGACCACAGGACAGTGACAAACTTAAAAACAAAACACAAAAAACCCTAAAACTGGATCCGGAGCTGGACCAGTTAGTGGGAAGGACTGGGATGGCTGAGGCTGCCGCCAGCTAGGGAAACAAGATCCTGAATACCAGTTAGGTTTTGAAGGCTGGGAACGGGGCAAAAATCTTCTGTGGTCAAAATAACCCTTAAAAATCTGCTCAGAAGGTGCCTTGTGGGTTCATAGCACCAGCTGCGTCTCCTTCACTGTTGGACAGATACTCCAGTATTCAAGCTCGAGGATTAGAAATCGAGCTCACCTGAACTTCGGGGATGTAGTATGTGAAGATAGCATCTCACTCAGCATGTGACACAGTCACCCTAGTGCTCTCGCCAAGAGGCACGTAAGCACTGAGACCCACCCAGAACCTCAAGGGGGTCACCTTTCCCCAGCTCAGCTTCTACTCCAGGTCATAAATCTGCAGAGTGAATAGTCCTCACTCTGCATTCTCTCTCTGTCTCAGGTAGGGCAGTGGGGGAGTTGAGGGTAGTGCATTTTCCAATATCCCAAAGCAAGATGCATGAATCATGCAAATTATTATGCAATTATGCAAAAATCATGCGAATTCTCTCCATTAGGGTTTGAAGAAAGCTAGTCATGATCAGTTAGGTCTTAGTTTTTCACTGTATTCTACCCTAAAGAAGCCTGTGATTCGGGGTGTCACAAGAGAAGTAGGACTCGTGGTTCTCGGAGAAGACAAGCCCAGGACCCTGTCAGCCTTGTTAGAGTCCGTAGGAGTTCAGGTTTGAAAGCACTGGGGAGCTGTTGGAGGGTTTGAGCAAATTGGCCTTTTAGAATCCTGGGATTTAGAGAACATACTGGAAGGGATTCACTGGGATGAGGGGTACCACCATTCTAGGAAAGAGTCTGCTGTGTGAGTTTCAGGCAGCCTGGTACCTTCCCGATCCGTCTCGTTAGCCTGGGGAGAAACACACCTGACCAGGCCGCTTTTTTCCTACATCCTCATCCCACACGTGACTGTTGTGTTTGTAAGAAATGAAAACGGGTTAGGAGGTAGGAGGGAGACAGAGTGGTGGGGAATTCACAGAAGTTCATCGGCCAACCTTCAAGGAAGAACAAGAAACAGAGGAAGCAGCCCCAGGCCCCCAGCCCCACATGCTTGGCCGCCCTCCTCGTCAGCCCAAGACTGGAGCTGCCCCGTCTTGGTTCAAAATCCCAGGTTCTGAGGTCGAGTGATCAGTTGAGCCTGGATCCAGTGGACTTCCACTGTGGCTAGGGAGGTGGAGGGGGCCCTCCTCTGAGAGCACCGCCCCCCGCCCCAGCCAGAGGTCCCTAGTACTGTGTTTCCTGGGCTTGCCTCGCCTTTCAGACTGGAAGAGAAACCCAGAAAACCAGGTTGCTGTTTTGATTTCTGTTCTGTTGATGCTTGAAGATACTTTTTTTTTCTTTTTTAAACGAAGCCGAGTAAATACTAGGAACCGTGGTAGTCATACCTGAGAATGTGACCCAGAGTTTGTCCTCTAAGGTAGCAGATTTCCCTCTTGTTCCCAGGAGCAGGAGGCTCCCTGAAGGAATCTGCTGGAAAAGCAACTTATTTCAGACTATCCTTCATTTTGTGTGCTAACATCAGTGGGTTTTAGTTCTTTCACTCCTAGGACAACAAAAATCTGGAGGTATGGCGTCTCTCCTAAAAGCCTTACCGGCAGGGGAAGGGACTAACCCCAGGGTGAGAGGGGACAGTGGCTGCATCCCAGGGAGGGTGGAGCCACAGGTGGTATCCTCGCCTTCCCGCACAAAGCCGGTGACGCTGGCTTCTCTCCGCCGTGGGGATGTCTCTTCAGACCCAGGATCATGGGTCAAAGCTCAGGGCGGCATTTCCGGCTCCCGCGGACAGGTCCCCCAACTCCAGGTCGCCAACACCCCGCTTTTCATTTAGGGAGATCCAGGATGAGGAGTTGCAGAAGTTCTGTTCCCGGGTCGCGAAGCTGCTGCAGAAGGACGACCCGGGGCCTGACGCGGTGGACGCCCTACAGAGGCTGTTCCTCATCGTCTCGGCCACGAAATACAAGAGGCGGTGAGGGTGCCGACCTTCGGGGGGCGCGGCCGCGTTGGTGGGGTGCTGAGTGACGTGCCCCCCATGCACGTGGCCCTGCGTTCCCAGGCTGGAGAAGACGTGCGTGGACCTGCTACAGACCACCCTCTGCTCACCCAAGTGCCCTGAGCAGCTCCAGCTTCTGTGCGCAGCCATCCTGAGAGAAAGGTCGCCCTCCGACGACCTAAGCCTGTCCTGTGACCATGTCCAGAGCAGCCAGCAGCTGAGCCTGGTGGCCTCGGTGCTCTTGGCCCAGGTGATGTGCCCCATCCTGCCCCTGGTGGCCCTGGGGCACCCACCAGCCTCCCCCGCCCCCTCCTGCTCTCCTGCCCCTTGTTCCCAGGGACAGGGCAGGGCTCTGGGAAGGGCCCAGTTTCCGGCTGCTCCGGTGACACCCCGGATGTGGTAAGCGGCGGCAGTACGGAAACAGGTGTGCTCGTGGAGCGGCGGCCTTCAGGACCGGCTGCCCCTTCCCCGGTGTTTTCAGACCAGATGCCGTGTCGCTCACACACACAGGCAGGTAATCACTTCACATTCCCCCATGTTCTGTTTGAAGGGTGACAGAAAGGAGGAGGTCCGAAGCGTGGGCCAGCGCGCCTTCAGAGTCCTCGAGAGCCGGCAGCCCGAGGGGCCCAGTCTGAGACACCTGCTCCCGGTCGTGTCCAAGGTCACGCGCCTGGCCCCGCACTCCCTCCATGAAGGTAGCCACCCTTCCGGAGAGGCCACTGTGGGCACAGAGGGAGAGGCATGCCCTGAGGGCCCAGCACCCTGTCCAGAGCTTGTTTTCTAGAAAGTTCTACCAGTGCCACTGCAGCCCGAGTCTGGGGGATTGACTATTTCCCACATGTTGTCTCTGCCCGCCTCCCACCCACAGACCAGACCAGCCTGCTCAGCAAGAGGTTGGTGGACTGGCTTCGCTATGCCAGCATCCAGCAAGGGGTCCCACACGCTTCTGGAGGCTTCTTCTCCACACCCAGAGCCCGGCAGGTGAGCCTGGAGACTCAGGACCTCCCTGTCCTTCCACCTGCCCTGGTTCCAGAATGATCCCTCTTTCATGTCTGCACTCAAGTGTGGTGGGGGGGGCTTTGGGTCCCCGGGGTCACAGCCCTCCTAGCCCGTGATGCTATGCGCAAAACCCACTGGCAGGGGTCACTTACCTGACAGAGGACCACGTCCACTCAGGTGCCAGTGTTTATGTGTCTTTTGGGGGCCGCCCCCAATCCTTGAGAGCATGAAGGCGGGGCTCCCACTGGCACGCAGCCCCCCTCCCGCCTTCCCTGGTATCTGTGAGCCCGTTGGCCGCACCCCCCAGCCTTAGACCCCAGCACCTCCCCAGCCTGCGTCCCCACAGCCTGTCCTTCCTTGCCTCCCGCAGCCGGGCCCTGTCACCGAGGTAGATGGGGCGGTAGCCACAGATTTCTTCACGGTGCTGTCCACGGGCCAGCACTTCACGGAGGACCAGTGGCTGAACGTGCAGGCTTTCTCCATGCTGCGGGCATGGCTGCTGGCCAGCAGCCCCCAGGGCCCCAGCGCCCCGGACTCAGGTGGGACATGGGGGTCGGGGGGACATGGGGGGGATCACACAGGCAGGAGATGGACGGCACCAGGTGTGGCCCCCAGGTGACGCTGGGAGCACTGGTTGAGCCTCGTCAACCAGGAGGCCTGTCCCTGTCTGCAGAAGAAGCCACAGAGGGCACAGAAGGTCACAGAGGGCACATGGCAGCACGGGTGCTGACAGCTTTACCGAATGCCCTCCCCCGTGCAGACTGGCCAGTGGTGGGGACAGACTGGGCTTCCGGGAGAGACCCCGCCCCGCCCATGGCCTCCGGTGGGGGTGAAGGCGGCCACGGTGGGGCTGGGCCTCGGCCGCCTGCTGCAGGGACTCCGTGCCCTCGAGCACCTCATTCTCCTTTCCAGATGACAAGTCGGAGCTGGAGGGCTCCACCCTGTCCGTGCTGTCGGCCACGTCCACCGCCAGCCACCTGCTGCCACCCCAGGAGCGGCTGAGGGAGAAGGCCTTCGAGTACTGCCAGCGCCTAGTGGAGCAGAGCACACGGCGTGAGTCCCGGCGCCGCATCTCCTTCCCGAGGGGGCGTCCCTGGCTGCTCCTTGGGGGCCTGCACAGCTTCTGTGTCCCTGGGGACTCTGTGTTCCTGGCGCAGACCCCGGGAGCTGGGTAGGGGGCAGAACCTGTCCCCAGCCCCCAGGCATCTGTCCCAGCCTCCCGTGCGTCTGCCCTGCGGGGGTCGCTGTCCACCTTCCCCTCCAGCTTCCAGAATGGTGCTTCTCACTCACTGTGTTGCCTCTGACGGAGACGGGGGGGGCCTTTCTTCCTTCCCCAGGAGCCCTGAGAAAGGGGGACGCGGACCTGCAGAAAGCTGTAAGTGCCCGTGGTGTCGGGGGGCAGAGCGGGCCCCCACGCGGCTCCCTGTAATCGGGGCCCCCCGCGTGTCTCCGCAGTGCCTGGTGGAGGCCGTGCTGGTGCTGGACGTGCTCTGCCGGCAGGACCCGTCCTTCCTGTACCGCACGCTGTCCTGCCTGAAGGCGCTGCACACACGGCTGTGCGGGGACCCGGCGCGGGCACGGGCGCTGCTGCCCATTGCGCAGTTCTTCCTGAGACACGGTAAGCCTCCCGCAGGGGGGTGGCCCGGGCCTCTCTTCCGTCAGTGGCTTCCTTCGTCTGTAGAACCGTGGCTTTGAGTGGTCCGGTGGAAAGGTGTTAGATGGGTTTGAGGGGCTCGTTGAAGCCGAGCAGCTTTACGCTGATCTTGGAACGCTCTTTGCCACGAGAGTTGGCGGGAGTTTCATATGAGGGACCGTGAAACCAGCACTTTCTAAAGAGCGTTCCTCGTCGTGTGACCCAGAGGGACTGGGCGGTCCGCCAGAGGCTCTCGGGGCAGGACGGGCGAGGCTTGGCCCCATGCAGCATGCAGACCTCAGGGCCCCTGGCGTCTGGAACCCTGAGCGCCCCCCAGCAGGAGGGGCGTCCTCCTGACAAGGTAAGGTCCCTCGTGCCGGGGCCAGGCCCTGACGAGGCTGGTGCGTTTCAGGGGAGGCCGCCGCCGTGGACTCAGAAGCCATCTTCCAGCACCTGTTCACCAGGGTCCCCTGCGAGCTCTTCCACAGCCCCACGCTGGCCTTCGAGTTTGTCCGCTTCTGCGGGGACAGCCTGCCCCTGTTCGGCAGGAACCTTGACATTCTCAAGCAGAGCTTCCCCAACCTCTTCAAGGCACGCTCGGTTGTTCTCGGGCCGGTGGGGGGTGGAGGGTACAGCGCCCCCCGGCTCGTCCTCCAGACTGAGCACCAGTCACTAGCATCCTGGGAGGGGCCTGGGATGCCGGCCATGGGACAGCCCAGGGGGTCCATGTGTCCCGTAGGAACAGCGTCCCCACCGGGGAGAACCCCAGGCTGAGCCCCTTCAGAGGAGCTGCAAGGCTGGACTGTGGCTCATTCTAGAATTTGTCCCGATTGTCACAGCTGGTAGGTTCCTGTCGTCTGGGAGCCTCACCGGCTGTGTTCGGCTCTTTGTGCTGTGACCTTTCGACGCGCTATTTGTTACCAGCCGTGGTCTCCGTGTGGTCTTTGCAAATTTAACTGGAGCCTCGATCCTTCTGGTAGAGGAGAAACAGTGACAAGTGCAAAGTGATCGCTGTAACTGTTGGTGCAAAAGGCGGCGCAGGGAAAGTGGGGGGCACCGACACCCCGCCCATCCGGGACCGAGGTGCACTCCCCTGGGGCAGCCACGGGTCCAGCTGCTGGCCCGCATGCCCCACACAGGCCCTCCTGGTGCCGACCAAGCCGCCACGCTTGTTCCTGCAGCTCCTGGCCTGGAACAGCCCGCCCCTCACCTCTGAGTTCGTGGAGCTCCTGCCGTGGCTGGTGGACCCCGGCACTGCTGTGGAGATGCTCCACGCGCTGCTGGACCTGCCCTGTCTGACTGCGGCCTTGGATCTGCAGCTCAGGTGAGCCGAAGGGGCGATGCCTGTCCCCGGGTCCCCTCCCCATCCCCTGCTGTTCCGCGAGCTGCCCAGACGAGAGCACCTCTCTCCAGCCCCAGGCTCCCGAGGCCCTGGCCTCTGTCTCTTGCTGGGAGAGCCTCACCCTGCAAGTACCGAGCCCCAGGTCCCTTTTAGTTCCTCAGGCTCATCATTGATGTGGGATGACGCCTGCTCTATCTCCGCAAGGGCTGGGACCGAGTCGGGACTCTGGTGGCCTGGGCCCAGAGCCCACATCTGAGCCTGGTCTCAGGCGTCTGCTTGCTCACAGGCTGTCACCGGCTGCGTCAGAGAGGCCACTGTGGGACATCTCCCTCAGGAACCCCAGCTGCCTGGAGGCTTCCCGGGACCCACAGTTCCAGGCTCTTCTCCAGCACCTGCTGCGGGCCAAGGCTAGCGGAACCGTGGAGAAGTAGGGCTGCTCAGGCCGGGGGGCCCTGGGGTGGGGCCTGGCTGTGGGGGTCCCTGGCCCCACGGCCCTGGGTCGGCTCAAAGAGCACTACACATGGTCAGAGCCTGTTCCCAGGGTGGGTGGCACATGTCTGGGGACATCCGGCCCTGAGCATCGTGCCTTCTAAGCTAAAGAGGCCCCTGTTGTTGCTCCCCGGCCCCCTGCCCTGGTAGCCACTAGCCATGCTGTGGGAGCTTGCTGGGCATAGGCCTCACGCTCAGCCCCTTACCAGCGTGCCAGTTCGGTTCCCACAACCCTGTGAAGTCGGTGCTGTGGTGACTCCATTGTCCAGAGGGAGCAACTGAGGGGTGGCGCACCCCAGGAGCAGGTTGGGGGGCTAGGACCGGAACAAGGCGTCCTGAGCGCAGACCCCCACGCACACCCTCCCTGTGTCCCGCGGGAGCGGGGAGCACAGCGCTCAGCAGGAGGTGGTGTGCGTGGTTCCCGGGGTGGGGGGCAGGGGAGGTCCTCCGAGGAGGCGGCGCAGGTGGTTTCAGAACTCTCCCGGGCCGTGGCACTGCGACCCCATGCCCTGTCCCCTTGGGCACCAGCATGTGTGTGGGCCCCCGGGGAGCAGGTGCGGGCGCTCAGTGGGACGTGCGGCCTGCCCTCCAGGTTGGTGCCCCTCCACCAGCTGCTGCAGCCCATGGCCAGCTGTGCCCGGGTGGTCCAGTGCGCCGAGGCCGTGCCCACGCTGCTCCAGGCCTTCTTTACCGCAGTGACTCAGGTGAGCCTGCTTCCGGGCTGCTCGGTTCCTGCGGCGGGGGTGACCCTGGGCCTCGGCAGAGCCGGTGTCCTTGAACACAGATCCCACTCTGGGTCAGCGAGAGGCACCGGGAGGGCGGCCTGACCGCCCCCAAGAGCAGCCCTGGGCTGGCGGGCACCAGCGGGTGTGGAGCAGAATGTGGGGGAGGGTGATGGGGTGGGGGCTGAGTCTTTGTCTCCCTCCTGATCCCTAGTTTGCGGACGGGGTTCTGGCCAACCAGCTGGCGCTGCTGCTCCTGGAGAGATATGACTCCCTTTACCAGGTGCCCCAGTACGAGGCCCGTGTGCACAGGTGGGCCCTCCTGCCGGCCCCACGAGGGGTCACCCCCCCTGCCGACCCAGCCCCATTTCACTGCCCCCAGCTCAGCCTGCCTCGGCTCGGAGTCCCCACCTCCCCTGCGCTGAGCCCCTTTCCAGCGCCCTCTGCAGCCTGTGCCCTGCTCCCCAGCATCACCTGGGGCCAGCTGCTGCCCACACTGCTCTCCCCGGTCCAGAATGCCCCCGCCTCCGTTCCTCCTCTCCCAGATCTATAATCTCCAGTGCTGGCCCCGGTTCCTCTCCATGGAGCCTTCCAGACCATTTGTGCCCCTTTCTGAAGGCCTGATCCACACAGGCCTGTGCCCACACCATTCACCAGCCCCAGCTTCCTCCCCAGTGGGCCATGGGTTCCTTTAGGGGCTGAAAGCATCTGGACCTGAACCTGTTCAGAGGCTTTCCCCCTCTCCTCCTGGCTCTGGTTCTGCATGAGGGGCCACGGTCTGGGGCCTGGGGGCGGCCGCGGCCCAGCAGTGTCCTCCCCGGGCAGGGTGCTGAGCTCCCAGTTCCTGGCCCTGTGCGCGCTGCACCCATCACTGGTGGTCGAGCTGGCGAAAGAGCTGCTGGAGTTCGTGGGGAGCGTGAGCAGTGTCCACAGCCGGGGGGCCATGCTCGCCTCCGTGGTAAGGCCGGCCGCCACGCCACCGCCCCTCTTCCACACTGGGACGCCTGCCGGGATTAAGGCTCTGTCCCCATGCAGGCCTGGGCCATCGGCGAGTACCTGTCTGTGTCCTGGGACCGGCGGTGCACTGTGGAGCAGATCAACAGGTTCTTTGAGGCCCTCGAGGCTCTGCTGTTCGAGCTCACCCAGTCGCGCCCTTCTGCCGCCCTCCCCGAGTGCCCCCCACAGGTCATCGCCGTGCTGGTGACCACGCTGACCAAGCTGGCCTCCCGGAGCCAAGACCTGATTCCCAGGTACTGGCTGGGACAGAAGAAGGGGAGCCAGTGCCGGTTGCCCAGGGTCTGCATGTGGCTCGCAGCACGAGGGCTCCGGTCGGATACCGGTGGCGGCAATGTCCGCACGGCCTCGCTGCTCCCAGCTAATGCCCCCCGACCCAGAGCTTCGGACGTCTGGGCCCCCCTGTGGGGCCTCAGCTTTCACGTGAGGGGTGCACCTGCAGCTGACTGACCGGGATCCCTTCGTCCTCAGGGTCTCTCTGTTCCTGTCAAAGATGAGGACCCTGGCCCAGAGCCCGGCGCCGAGCTCCATGCACCGTGAGGAGGGCGCGGCAGCCGTCCGCACGCGGGCCACTGAGCTCCTGACGCTGCTGAAGATGCCCAGTGTGGCCCAGTTTGTGTTCACGCCCAGCGCAGAGCTGTCCGAGCCCCGCTACCACCGTGACGCCAACACCGCCCTGCCGCTGGCCCTGCGCACGGTCAGCCGCCTGGTGGAGAAGGAAATGGGCCTCCTGCCGGGGTGAGGGGCGCGACCTGCGGGACTCCGGCCTGGCCGCAGAATGAGAGCCAAGATGCGGCTGCCACCAGCGGGGGCGTGAGACCTGGGGAGGAGCCCCGGGTGGGTCTGGGTCCCTCCGTGTGGGTCAGGCTGTCCCGTCCTCAGCCTTTGGGTGTTTGTCTCTGTCCCATGCTGAGCTGTGTGGTGACACAGATCTGATTTGGAGCTCTCACCCCGTTGGGGGTGGGTGGGGGCTGCTTGGGTTTGTTTCTGGCGGCTCCTTGTTGGGAGGCAAAAGGAGGTGCAGCGGCAATAAACCTCTTCCAGAGAGTCCCTGTGTGCACGAGGCAGAGGAGAGGGCCAGGTGTGGGGAGCGCTGCTGGGCGGGGAGGCCTGGCCCTGGGCAGGTGGGGACCCCCGCCCCGCTGGGCCAGACACTTGGGGCCGTTCCTTCCCACCAACTCACCACCATGTCCCAGATGTTACAGAAATAACAGCATGGATGTAGGCGATCTGCAAGGGAGCCACGTGACTCTCCCACTGGCGCAGCCACCCCTGGGAAGGGCCTCTGCTCAGTGTCCTTTCTTAGCCTGCTTTCTGATGCTACTGAATGATGGAAGACGTAGAAGCTGCGGCTCTTCTGGCCTGCAGTCTTTTGCCATCTGGAGGAAGGGCAGGGCCAACCCAGCAGGGACCCCCCACCCCAAGCCAGGATCGCGCTGGTATTATGCCGAGTGGGGGAGACTAGCCGAGTGTGGAAGCGCAAGAGAGGTGTCGTGGTTCCTCCCCCCACCCCTTAGTGCCTTCTGCCCCAGTTCCACTGAGGTCAGCTTCCTGCCTTGGACACTAGCTCCCAGGGCCCCTCAGCTCCGCCGGCTGCGCGCAGGCATCCGGGACACCAGGTGGCGCTGGTGCTCCGCGAGCCGCCGGTCTCCCCCGCCCCGCCCGCCCCGCCGCCGCTGGCCCCGCCCCCGGACGCCGGACCGTGCGGACGCCAGAACCGCGCTGCTGCGGCGGGCGGACGCGGTTCGCGGACCGGACCGAGCCGGGCTCCGAGGCCGGTCCCCGAGGACCTCCGGCAGACGACAGGTGACGCGCCCGTGGAGCGGAGCGGTGGGCGTCGGGGCGGAGCGCGCTTGGGGGCCCCTGGTCCTCGCCGGACGGGACAGACCCGGTTCGGCCGCCCCCTGCCCGCCCCGCGCGGCCCGGGCGCGAGGCGGGAAGGCAGGCCGGGGCTGAGGAGATGGTCGGTCCAGAGGGAGCTGCTGGTTTTGCCAGGTCTCAGGGCGTGTTTTCAGCCGGCGCTCGGCCTGCGGCGTTTCCACGTGCTGGAAGTTTGGGTCCCAAAGCGGCGCGCGAACTAGGTGGTGAGCGTGGGTTGGAGAAGACACGTTCCCCCGCTTGTCAGCGAGCCAGGGCCAGTCCAGAGACGCTGCCTTTACGTTTTCTCTGCCTGGCGGACCGCCCTGCTGCCTGAGAGTCTAGACAGAAGCTATCGAGTTCAAACCCGGGGAGTTTTCACTCCCTGAGTCTTCAGTCCATGCACTTGCTGCCGCCTGGTGGGGAGCGGGGAGCTGCCCGCTGACCACGGGCTTTCGTCCTCTGTGCTTTGGCCAACAGGCTGTGGACAGGAGGGACCGGAGCTTGAGACATCCTGGGGAGCTGGGCTTGGCCGCTCACACGTCGGCCGTGTCTTGAGAGCATCCCTGGTGGGCGAGTTGGCCTACGAGGCCGGGAGGACCCCACCTGGAGCTCCGAGTCCCCTGCAGCTGCTCGGAGTGCGGGTGAGGGAGTTGTTCTGGGACCTGAGCGCTGTCCTGGTGTTTCAGGGTGACATTACGGCAGCGTCTGGGAAAGTGGGCAGGAGCTGGGCGCAGTAAACCGTTACTGCCTGGAAGGGGCCTGCTGGGGACTCTGTGCGTGTGTCCCCACTCCCAGGGCTCCAGCCCCTTGGGAACCCAGCTACGTAGGACCCCCATTCAGCTCCTCGGGTTTCTCTCCGGCGCTGAGCCGCCAAGACCAGGAGCTGGGCAGGCCTGCCTTGGGCTGCTGCTGGCCTTTTGGAACTGGCACCCTGGATTTGGGGCTCTAAGCGTTTTCCATTTGGGTTCAATCACGTGTTTAAAATGAGTTTTAAAAAAAAAATACATGTGATGTGGCCACGGGCACGCCTCTCCCCCCGCACTCACCAGCAGGCCATGTGGGGCTGCGGGAAGCCTAGTACTCAGGACCAACCTAGTGCTCAGGCTGGCGGGGGGGACTCCCTCCCTGAGACCCCTCTCCCTGTGAGGGGTGTGTCGGCAGCTGACAGGGCCCTTATTCCTCCAGGTCTCTGTTCCTCTCCAAGAAGACGACTCTGGCCCCGAGCCCAGCCCTGAGCTCCCTGCTACGGCCACTGCTGCCGAGCCTGCTGAACACGCCTGGCGCAGGTGTCCAAGCCCTGCTGTCGCCGCAACCCCCACCACAGCCAGCCACCTGGTGGACCAGGTGAGTCTCCTGCTGGGGTGAGGGGAGGGTGACCCGGGGGACGCTGGCCCGGCCGCAGATTACCAGCTGGTATTAGGGCCCAGTCATGGCTGTGGTGAGGGAGAGGAGGCCCAGGTGCCCCCAGTGGGGTAAGGGCTCGAGCTACTGCCTGGCGGGGGTTGGGGCAGGCGGTTCTAGACCGTCTTTGAGCTATGCTGACTGTGTGCTGAGCAGGAGCTCCGTGCTTCAGGGTGGGGGCAGGGGGCAGAGGTAAGACCCCACCGGCAGCACTGGGACCCTGTGTCCTCCTGGGGAGCCCGGCGCCGCGCCCACCTTCATTCCACACACGGCCAGCCCTTCAGAATACGAAAGATAGTTTATTGAATCTGTACATTTCCATTAAAATCTTTATACATAAAAGCTCTGTAACAAACATCACAACTTAGTGTTCTCTGTCAGATAAATAAAATATACACTAAGATGTACGTCTTCCACAACAGGGAACACGGGAACAGCACAGCAGGAGGTGGCCGTTGCCCTAGGAGGGCGGCGTGCGGAAGCGGATCTTCTTGGCTGTTTCCACGTCGGACTTGGCAACTAAAAACCGCATCTTCTTGCCCCCATTTCGGATCAGGTTCACGGCTCTGAAACCCAGCGCAGGGGGAGGAGGAGGGAGCCAGGCTCGCGTTGTGGGGACTCCCCGCAGGCCCAGCCTTGGGGTGGGTGAGGCACGCAGGGCTTTGGGGGAACCTGGGATAGGGACCCACTCTGTCACCCTGCTGTGACACACCCCCTCAAGGGGCCCCCCGGTGGGGCTGCGGTGTGCTCAGAGGTTGAAGGAGCCAGCTGAGCGCTGCACCTCTGCTCCCTCACACCCAGCACAGGGTCAGGATGGGACCTGCTCATGGGCCAGGGGCTCCCCTGATGGCTGCAACACGAGGGCGGGGGGTACCTCAGGTAGCTGACACCCGCCAGGCTGCTGCCGTTCACCTCCAGGATGCGGTCTCCCAGGGACAGGCGGCCATCTGAAGCTGCGGGACTGCCCGGGAGCAGGGTCTGGATGTAGAGCCCGGGGGCGCCCAGCGGCGTGTGCTGGGGGAGAAGTGGCGGCCTCAGGCTTCTGTGCGCCTGGGCCCGGCTCCCTCACGAGCTCTGCCACAGGGCTGCGAGGACAGCGCCAGACACTGTCACGTCCCCTGCAGGCCCTTCCCTCCTCTCAGATGCCTGCGAGCCACCCGCTGCACTCCTAGCCCTGCTCCCGACCTTCCCCACGAGCTGGGGGCCGGAGAGGGCCCGGCCCAGTGGAGCCCAGAGGGCCACTCACCAGCCCGTCAATCAGGCCCATCCCCAACCCGGAGGGGCCCCGCTCCAGCTCCACAACGAAGACGTAGCAGAAATCCTCTGTGCTGGAGCTGCGGCTGGAAGGGGCTGCAGGGGGCTCGTCCACGGGACCCACGCTGTCCCCTGCGTGGGCAAGGAGCAGGGGGCTCTGTCTGCACTGCTGTGGTGTCCTGTCCCCAGGAAGGGTGCTCATTGTATTCTAGCAAGTCCCCAACTACTGTCAGGGTAAGGGGGTCACACCCCTGTGTGTTTGGAAGAGGCACCTCCACCCCCTCCCCCCACCGTGGCGGGCATTTCCAGGGGCTGAACGGGGGCCTCTGCCCAGGCTCATTCTGAGACCCTGCTTCTTCCCTCTGCACCTCTAAATGCTGACTCCACCTCTGTCCACCCCCCCGTCTGACCCAGCCCCCCAGCCCAGCACCAGAGCCCTGAGCCAGCCTGCCCCCTTCTTGAGCTGGAGCCACCCGGAAAGACCTGTGGAGGTGGCCCCAGCACTCAGATCTCCAGGAGCCCGGCTGGCGCTGCCATGGCCTGGAGACCCCCATTCCTCCCGGCCTCCCTCTATCCCCAGGGTAGCAACTTACTCCCACAGATGGCTCTGCATGGCCCAGCCGCCCTCTGGCATCCTGGGCAGGCACTGCGAGCCCCAGGCGGATGTACCACCAGGACCTCACGGTGGCATGACTCCCAAGGGGCTCTGCCAGGTGGCCACAGGGCTGGGGTGCGAGCGTGAGCCCGGGGACACGTCTCACCTCCTGGAGCTGCGTTCCTCCTCCCTTCCAGGAGCACTTTCCCACAGGTGCCTCTAGGCTCGGGCCAGTCCGGGCCAGTGGGCTCGAGGCTGAGTGGGGTGCTGGGAGGCGTGAGTAGGCACGAGGAGTCTACGTGCAGGGGGCCAGCCTGGGGGCCCCCGCGGCTCTGCCTTCCTGAAAGGCCCCCAGCACGGGGAGCCCCCGCAGAAGCCAGAGTGCGCCCCTGGCCAGCTTCACGGGCTCCCCTGCAAACTAGTGGGCCGCTCTGGCCCTCAGAGGTGGTGTGGTGCGGGCCCTGGGCGGCAAGGGGAGAAAGAACTCAGGGACGTGGCGGCCGGGCGTGGTGGGAGAACTAGAGGGGCTCCGGGCACTCCCAGGGGCAGCAGCAGCCAGGCCCTGAGCTGGCTGCCCCCGGCCACCCTGCTCTCCGAGTCCGCGCCCCCCCCCAGCTACACCCGGTACCTCGAGGCCCCCTGACTGGGAAGACCCCCCACTGGGGCTGGGCTTGCTACGCAGACTCCACAGGAAGTGGCGGATGTAGAGAAGGTGCTGGTAGATGCTGTCGTCCAGGCAGTCGGCCTCCAAGTCCACCTGGAAGCCCTCGCTCGGCAGCACAATGGGTGGGGGGTTTTCATAGGACTCCAGGACCTCCTCTGTTGGGGGGAGGGGCAGGGGATGGCATGACAGGCCCAGCAAGACCAGACTACCTGTTCCTCCCCAGGTGTGCCAGCCACCCCCACCCCATACCATCAGGACTGGGGACGCGGCCGTGGGGCATCCGGGCAAAGGCAACCTGCCCAGACCAGCGCTCCGCCATCTGTGTCCGGTGACCCGCAAGGGCAAAGCTTGAGCTGCCGGCTGGAACCTCTGCCCACAGTGGGCCCCTAACACTTCCCCTCCGGGCACCCCCCCCCCCACTGCCCCTGTCCACTGTGACCTGCATGTAGCCCTGGAACTCAGACAGTGGGGGGCATGTCTGCCCTAAAACAGACCCACCCCATGGGGGCCTCCAGCAGAGCACCCCCACGTCGCAGGCCTCCAAAGTGAGGAGCCCACAGTCCTGCTCAGAGCAGTAGCTCTGTCCAGGCTGAGCCCCTGGGGGACAGGGACACAGTTTCCAACTATAGTTTCTACGTCCTTGTAACTTCTGTGTGTCATAGTATATCATGCAGCGGAGAGATGTGTCCCTAGTTGTGAGAGAGACACAGGCCCACGTGGGCCATATGTGCGCACGCACGTGGCAAGCACACTGTCTCCACGCACAGACCCTGCTCTCCTCTTGGTCGGCTATGCCCCAAGCAAGGCCACAGCCTCGGGCCCCTCAGTGGGCAGGACCCAGCCGGACCCGGAGGTTGGATCTAGGTCATGGCCTGTGGGCTCTGACTACCCCCACCCCACTCTGTGAGGGTCTCCAGGTCCCCAGGTGGGGGACAGGGCAGGGTGTTCCCAGAGGAAGATGGCCCAGGATGAAGGTCCCCAAGGCTCTGCAGGCTCCCGCAGGAAGTCCCCCAGGGAGCTCCTTTTGCCCCATCATGGCGCACAGGGCCTCCAGTTCGTGGCCTAGAGGCGGCTCACCTGACTTGAAGGCTTCGGGGCTGTCCTGGGCGCCTGGCTCCCAGGCACTCATGGGGCCCACGGCCGAGGCCAGCTGGTACTGGGTCAGCAGCCGGTGCAGCTGCGCAGGGCTCAGGGTGGGGAAGGCGGCCCGCAGGTTTGCCCAGCTCATCTGTGCGACAAGCAGAAGCTGGTGATCAAAGGCTCCCGGATGGCACTGCCACACCCCCAGGAGGGGTATCCTAGGCACTCTGGGGGCAGGGGCAGAGGACCTGGGCTGCCTGGCCCCATGCTCCCAGCTCACTCACGCGGGCCTTGGTGCTCCTGGGGGCTGGTGAGGTCACTGAGGGGCCCAGGGGGCAGCCAGCAAGCACCCCACCCAGGGCTCTGTCTACTGACTATGCCCACCACCACGGCACCCACCCCCAGGGCTGAGAAAGGAGGGAAAGAGTCCCCGGGATTTGAAAAGCAGGACTCCTGCTTTACAGCACATCAGAGACCTGACCCACCAGGCTGAAAGGAAAGCATAAACACAAAGCCTCCTGCCACCTGGGACCCCCAAGATTGGCTCTGTGGGCACAGGACAGGGAGGCTCCCTCAAGTGGGACCAGCAGCCCAAGCTGTGCGGAAGAAGGTGAACTTGTGCATGAAATCCAACCGCCTACACCGTCCCCTGCAACCCTGGTCTCCACTGGCCAGGGACGCCCCTCCTCTCTGGTTTTCTGGGTCCATCTCTCCTCTGCGGGTGAATCCGCTTCGCTGTGACACCGTCACTCATGACTGCTGTTGGAGGCGCTGGCCCAACTCATGCCCTCTGGGGCCCCCAGCCTCTGACTTGGCTCTTGAAAGTCAGAAAGCACCCTGATGGCTCATCTCCAGGATGTGTCCTTATTCTTCCAGAAAGTTCACAGGCTTCTCATGGCCGTGTCCCGATGGTGCGGCGCTCAGCCCTCTGCAAGTCTGCTCCCCCTTCAAGCTCTTGGATCCTGGCAGCGCGCTCTGGAATCTCAGGGAAACGGGGGGGGGGCGGTATTGGTCCCCCCCATTCCGCAGCAGCCACCTCCCCTGCTCTTTCCTGATTCAGTGTTTGGAGCCTGGGCCTCGCCGGCGGGTCCTCCTCTCTTCCCTGCCTTTGCTCCTCTGCTTCTCTCTCTTCTGGGTTTACTGCCAAGAGGCTGGGGCTGTGGGTAGCCAGTGCCTTCGCTGGACGGACAACCGTGTCCTGAGGCTACCTTGTTGGGGTGCAGGGCAGCCTCTGGGAGCTGCCCCCTTGCCGCCCAGCTCAGGACGGCCTCTGCTGGCCCGAGGCGGTGCCTTTGGGTTTGCTCAGTTCCTAGAATCCCAGCTTTCCTCCCGTGGCCGTGCGGCATCCAGGGCTGGTGTCAGCACGGGCCCAGTACACTCCGTGTCCTTACCTGAGTTCAGGGACACTTTCTGGGTGACTTCCTGGACTCTGTCTCCCGATCTTGCCACTGAGTCCTTCCTCTCTGCGGTCATGGTTTTAGTTTCCAAGAATCCTTTAGGTTCTTTTATAAAGTCCTGTTATTTTACCGACACTAAGGTCTTCTCTTTATGAAGATGATTTTTTAAGTTTCTTCTCCCTGAAGTCTGTTTCAGGGAATGGTGAACTGTGGCCTGAAGCCTATATTTATAGGGCCCTCAAGCTAAAAATGGTTTTCAGATTTTTATAAAAGCATTAAAACAACAACAGGGAACCTGGGATGGCCAACTTCTCCATGGCTCATGAAGGCTGAAATATGGACCACGCAGCCCTTCACAGACAATCTGCCAACCCGATCCGTGTCCCCCACCCCCTCTCCCCACATCCGTCTCGTGTCAGAACCCACTCCCTCCCGTTCCCAGAGAGGGTGCCGAGTCTGCCCGGCCTGCTCACGGTGGGACGCAGGTCTGCTCCCCCCAGGCTGTCACCAGCCACCCAGCACTGCCAGGCCAGCCTGTGCCAAGGGTAGGGCACAGGCCCCCACGGAGCAGGCAGCAGTCGTGCCTGCAGCACTCAGAAGCTCCCTGGCCCCCAGGAAGCCTTCTTGCCGTCTGCGCTCTAGAACTCAGCCCGGGCGCCTGGCCGGGTGGGAAGGGGCAGTAGGACCCGGTGCCACTGCTTCGTCCTCTTCCTGTGCGTCTCGCATTGACCAGGGTGGCTGGGCGCGGAGTGGGGCGCTGGTGGCCCGGTGACCTCCGTGCGCGCATCTGTGACGTCTGGGCCGCAGCCCCTGTAGCAGGGCAGCCACGGCAAACTCGCCCATTCCTGTGAGCAGTTTCAAATGTTTTCCACAGTTTGACAAAGACGCAGTCATCACTATCCGTCAACGTCCGTGCTGAAGATGTCCCCTTCTCGGTTTCCACACTGGCTGTTGGTGACCTCCCACTTCCTTCCGCTCTTCAGAGAGCCGCTCCTGGCCTGTTGCTCCTCTGCTCTCTTCACACTGCTGGGTTTGGCTGCTCCCGGGCCAGGACCTTCCCTCTCGGGCCGGTTCTCTCCGCGTTCTTGGGCCTTTTCCGCAGCTCAAACGGTCACCCGCCTGCTAGCTTGGCGCGTCGCATCTCCTCTGTGTTCTTTCTCCCTGGGGACTCGTGCCACCGAGAAGCCAACCAGATGCCCAGGTTCCATCCGTGATCTGCACCCACACGTCCTGTTTCTGAATTTCCTCTGGTGAACCCATGTGTTACTTTAAGAATAAAACAATCCCGGAATTCAACATTTTGACACCTGAGCAGGGTCTAGGCTCCAGCATGTGGGGGGCTGTACCCGCTGAGCGATCCAGGGCCGTGGGGCCCCGGGGTGGCCAGCACGAGGCTGAGGTCGCTGTGCGGGCAGCTGGTCACACCCCGCGGGTGCGCAGTCAGCCAGCAGCTACCGCCGTTACTTAGAGCACCGGTGACCCAAAAGCACGTGAGACCTTCTGTGGGGTGACTCTCAGGCTGAGATGGAGGCTCAGACTTGACACCAGACGGGCAGGTCTGTGATCCCCGCAGGGGTGTCCTGGTGGCTATGCCCAAGGTGCCCATGGTCCCGACGCTCCCAGCGGTGCCAGCCATGCGCACCTCTCCCCATGGTCCCTGCGGCACTACTGCCAGGCGGGAAAGGGACACCACTGGTTCGCTTTCATGGATCATCCGTGACCACTGTCAGGTAGCTACCAGGGGGGTGGGGGTGGGGGTGGGGGTGTCCTAGCTTCCTGTCATGCCTCCGACAAGTGACCACACACAGTTCCGGGGGCCAGACGTCCCCAGATATGGGGCCGAAGCCAAGGAGCCAGCACGGCTCGTCTTCCCTGCACACGTGGGCCGTCCGAATCCGGCTGAGGCCCCTGCCCAGCTTCTGGAGGCCACCATGGCCCACAGTCCCTCTGCAGAGCCAGCTGGGCCATCGAGCCCCTCCTCCCGTCCTTTCTCGGACCCAGGCTTCTGCCTCCCTCTTCCGCTTCTAAGCGTCACGTGCTTAGACGGGGCCCAGTGGACAAGCAAAGGAGGCCCCCATCCCGGGGCCCCTGACCTTCATCACACGCGCAGAGTCCCGGCTGTGTGGAGTCAGACGGTGCGGGGCACAGCTGTGGGACAGAAGCCTTCTGCAAGCTCTCGGGGCCCCGGAAGCCAGGGCCGTGACCCTCGCCCGATCTGTCTGGTGCCCCCCTACCTGGATGAGCTGTGCGCGGGGCGTGGCCAGCAAGTTGAGTGTGCAGGAAAGCTTCCGGAAGAAGCGCTCCCCGGCCTCCCCATGGCCAGCACTCCGCATCCACTCCAGGAGCTGCTGCAGGCGGGCACAGGCCTGGACACCGCGGGGCCAGTGGAAGCAGCTCAGAGAGGGGCCTGGAGCCGGGACACAAGGTCACACCTGATGCCCAGCAGCCCCTCCTGGGTGGCGGGTACCGGCCTCCCCAACACCTGTCCTCCCTGATGGCAAAGCCTCTGAGAACAGGCCTGATAACCGTACACAGGTTTCCAAGGCCCCTAGCCTGCTTCTGAACCCTTCTCTGGGAGGGAGGGCTGGAACACCCACAGAATCCCAAATGCAACCATCGCACCTACAGCCAAGGACCCCTGCTCCCACCCAGATCCTGCCCGTGGACCCCGACCAGCCCAGGAAGGTCACGCTCGTAATATGTGCCATGGGTCTGCAGCACGGCATGGTCACGTTCCTGTGTCCCAGTGGGGCCCCCTGGCTGGAAGGAACTGGCACCCCAAGCCCCTGGCAGGGAGGAGAGCCAGGGATGCAGAGGCCACGCCCCTTCTCTGAGCCTGTCCCTCCTCGCTCCCCGCCTGGGCTGTGTGGAGATAAAAGGAACCGAAAAGGCCTGTGCAGACCCCACCCCTACCCTGGGGCCGCTCTGCAGACCCTGCCAGACAGTACTGCTCCTGGAGGACCTGCTCTGCCGCAGAAGCTGCTCTCCTGGGCCTCAACCTGCCACCTGGACCCCCAAGCAGTGAGATGCCTCAGCACCCCCAGTGCCTGCGAGCACCCGCTTGGCTTCTCCCGCAGCAGGGGTAGGGGTCCCCAGCCGCACCCTCACCCGGCCCTCACCCTTGTCCAGGAGCTGGTTGAAGAGCAGAGTGCTGGAGAAGAAAAAGAGGTAGGCCAGCACCTGCGAGGCGATCTCGGGGTGCACCCGGAACTGCCGCAGGAGGTCCATGGTGGCCTGGTACACGGACACGACATGGCGCAGTTCCTCAGGCAGCTGGGGGGCAGAGCACCAGCTCTCCCGGCGCTCCGTCTGGAAAGGGGGGCACTCCAGCAGGGCCGGGAGGCAGACGTACAGGGACTGGGGGTGAGAGGGAAACACCAGCTGCACACAAGGCCCTGCCTGGGCCTAGTGCATGTCCTGCCAGACAGGCCCCAGCTGCCTAGGGCCAGCCCCGGGGAAAGGTGCAGAGGACACCCGGAGGGGCAGAGAGCCTGACCAAAGGGCTGCCAGAGACGTCCCACAGGTCTGGGGGGGTGGGGGACTGTGCCCCTGTTTTAGCAGACAGAAGAGTGGCCAGCGGGCAGCCAGCTGGTCTCTTGGGACCACACCCCTGGTACTGGCGCACCCCTCCTGCAGAGCCAAGCCAGGCACGGCAGCCTGGGGCCCAAGGCAGCAGCCCTGGCGGAAGGCCGGGGGGACGGCAGGCACCCACACTCGTCTCGGGGGTAACAGGGCAGCATCGGCTGCTCCCCAGAAACAAGGTGAACGCACACCTCCCTGGGGAGTCCTTGCTGCCCCCACCCCTCAAGGTGATCCTGGGACAACAGGTCAAGGGCCACGTGCATCCCCACTCGGACCCCTGGGCACATGGACTGGGGGCTTCTCCCCACTTGCCCGAGACACTGAGGCTGTGTCCTCCTCAACACCGGGCTCCGCGCAGCTGGGAGCAACTGAGCACAGGGCTGCCCGACTCAACCGTCTCAACCCCATCGGTTCTCCGAGCACTGCTCCAGCCCTCCAGCACCACGGGCCCTGCACAGCCGGCCGCCTCCAGGACAAGGGCGATGCGAGCAGGAGGTTGAGGAGCTGGGAGCCGGCCCTCGAGGGCACAGAGGCAGCCATTAGAGCCCCAAATCCTCGAGCAGTGGCGGGACGAGAACCCGTCTTCTTCCAGGTGTCCCACCCCCAGCCCGGGTGGGGGCGCCACGAGGAGCACCCCCCGCCTCGTGGGAGCGAGCCAGCCGCGCGCCGCACCTTGGAGACGTAGTACACGCACTGCTGGAAGGCGTGCAGAATGACCTCCTCCAGCGCCGCCATGGCCTCCTCGCTGGCCGTCAGTGCACAGGAGAACAGCGACTCCCTGGAGCCTATGGGGAGACGGCAGCACACAGTCACCCCTGGAGGGCGCAGGCCACGTCCCCATCTGGGGTTTGGGGCCGCAAGAACCAAAGAGACCCAGCCCGGCCGGCTGCCCCCCAGCCCGGCTGCCGCGCCTTCCCAGGGCCCTGTACTCCCAGGCCCAGCGATGCCAAAGCCACAAGAGGTGCATCCGCGGCTCGTTAGTGAAGACTCTGGACACGTTTTCTGCTGGAACCAGCAGCCCCAGCAAGAGCAGATTCTGACCCAGGTCCCCTGCAGCCACTTCCTACTCCGCACACAGGTCAAAGGCACACCGGCCAGAGCTCTGAAGGAGACCGTCACTCCCCAGAACCGTGATGTTTCCGAGAAGAGAGAAACCAAACAGCCTACGTGCCCCATTCTCCTCCCGGCACGCGGGAGAGAATGCCCGGGATCTCCACAGCCCCACGGAGGGGGGCGGCCTCGTCTCCATGCGCGTCCCCCAGAACCACAGGCCCAGGGGCATCCACGTCCCCCATCGGGCTGGAGCTGAGCCTGGGCGGCCGGCAGGGAGATTGCCCAGCAGGGTGACGGGGTGCCCGTGGGTGCCTGGTGGTTCCTTCCTTCTGGGAGGGGTTTCTGCAAAGGCAAGAAGCCCGGGGATGGGAGGGGGGAAGGGAATGTCCTGAAGGGCCCCCCCCCCCACCGACACGGGAGACACGCAGCGCCCCAGCAGCGCTCAGCTGGAGTGCCCACGGCCCGGTCTCCCGCCCTCTCAGCAACTTGCTTCACCGCGGAGCTGCGGGCAGGCAGCTGGGACGCGTGTGTCCCGCAGAGACAGGTGCTGCTCATTTGCTACGGCCTTTTCATTCCCACGCAGCGCAGGTCCCACCGTCTCGGGCTCTCCTCCCAGGGCTGGGGAGGGGCTCCAGGAGCACAGAATGGAAACAGAGCCGCGCGCCCTCGCCCCCCCGCAACATCTGGATGCACCACTGTTTGAGGCACTTCTCTTTGCAGGTCTCAGGTCTCTCCTGCCCCTGGGCCCACAGACCACCCGCGAAGGGCTCACTCCCCTGGAACCCGCCAGAGGCCTGCCCCACCTGCCCAGGGTCCTCCCTTGAACCCGGCTATGGAGTCGCACTTGGGACTGACCCTGATAGGGTCTCGCTGCTCCCGCAGCCCCACTGGCTTTCAGAGGAGAGGTAAATCAGGCAACTTTGGGGGTCCCATGGCTTGGGGGAGCAAGAGGCTCTTACTAGGCTGCTGGACTGTAGCAACCCCAGGCTTACAGAAGCACGCAAGGTGCCCACTGCTGACCACGGCCCCTGTAGATCAAACATGACCCCCGGCCGACCGAAGCCAGCAAGACCCGGACCAAGAAACCAGTTCCGAACCCTCTCCCTAGAGCGGGGCCCAGACCAGGGGACCTCCTAGGCAGCCACCTTGTCTGAGAAAGCCCACCTCTACCCCCGGCATGGGCATGAGGGCTCTGGCAGGGGAGGGACGGCAGATAGAGGAGACCAGGACTCTGCGGAGCACAGCCATGGGAAGGCTCCCGGCAGATGCCGCATGGGTCTCTCTGATGCCACGGGAAAACCAGCTGAAACACTTGCTCCTGTGGTGCAGGCTCTGCTGGGTTGCTCCCAGATACAGGATCCCTGTGCTCAGTTTCCAACCAAGCTGACACTCACACAAGCCCTTAGGGGGTCAGGGGCCTCTACTGGAGGCCCCCAGATCCACAATGGCTAAGGCAAAGCCACAAAGGTACCCAGAGAGCTCTCCGTGGATAAAATGCCCCCAACCCCTGCTGGGCCCACCTCCCGGCTGCCTGTGGGAGGGAGGCGTCCTGGGTAAGAGCTTGGAACAACCGAGATTGTTTGCGGAATGCAAAGGCGATTTTCCAGTATTCAGGACGTGACATCTGTTTTCAGAATTCTTCCCACAGAAATTTCCTGCTGAAGGTCAGGAGGCCGAGAGGCGACTCTAACCTGGCCTCTGGCCTCTGCTGATGTGATGTTTCCTCCAAGCTCTCCAGCGCCTGCCCCACACAGGACACAGTTTGTGGGACACCCGGGTCCTGCCACAGCTTCCCCGGCCCACGCACTCCCCAGGGTGGACAGAGGCGGGGCCCCCGCCACGCAGCAGCTCTCGCCCAGCATCAGCCAGCCTAAGCAACCTCCAGGACCAGACCAAAAATAACTCCCTCCAAGAGCAGAGGCAGCAGCTACGGAAGCGGAGCCCCCACCAGCTCCAAGTAGCCCGTTTAACGTAGCCAGATGCGGGGCCCCTGTGCTCGGGCAGCAGGCCCGACGGGACCCAAAGACCACAGCCTCTCCGCAGAGCATGTGAAACCAGGGCAGACGAGATGCGGCCGCGGGACTCACCCACCAACACTGTGCCCAGAAGCCACGGCGGGAGCACGTCTCCCCGCTCACTCTGCTGCGGCCAGAATGGGGGGGACTCGCTGTCAACAGCCCCAAACTCAGAAGGGCCACAGGCGCTTGGAGACCAGCCAGAGGCCCAGTGCTCCCCGGCCAGCGCCATGTCCAGAAGAGGGGCCCCTCCGCTTGGAACCACTGGAGGCCCCAAGGAGACCGGCTTCGGAGGAGGGAGGCCCGAGGTTCTGGAAGCACCACACTCGGGACAGCCCAGTGCCCTGGCTTTGGAGACGCACAGGGAAGGCCGTTTATGTCATATTCGGGGGGAAAAAACAGGTAACGGGCTGCTTCAGGCCCAGACCTTGGGACAGAGCACACAGCAGCCTGTCCTGCGAGGTCTCACTGGACGCCTTGCACAACGTTCACCCAAGGATAACAGGGATGGGGGCAATAGGTCAGCAGGCCTGAATGCCCACTGGGACACAGAAGGTTCCAGTATGTCCCTCGATATGTCCCCAGAAGCCCTAATTCCCAGGCCCCAGAAGCCCAAGGAAGCTCCCAATGTCCCTTTCACTGTGAGGTGGGGGATAAGAAAGCACAAAGAAGCCATGGCTGACGAGAAGGGACCCAGACACAGCTGCTGGCTCTGCGTCCCGACACGTCCCCACCAGGCCTCCTCCACTGGCTCCACGTGGCCCAGCATCGGCCCAGCTGGCCCTCCAGTCCACCCATCTGCAGAGCTCCCAGGCAGCTAAGCCAGCACACAGTAGGAGCCTGACCTGTGCAGACCACTGCTCCTCACCGTCAGCCACCAGGAGCCCCTCAGCTCTGGGAATCTAGCCCCTTCTGGGGGCTCAGCAGGGTCCCACACCACCTGGACCAGGTCCAGGGCCCCAGGCTATCTGCTTGGGGTTCTCCCACATGGAGCCCACGGCCACCCCCCAGGAGACACAGCTAAGCACACAGACACCTAGCTGCGTCTGGCAGACTGAGCCCACGGGGGAGCCTTGGCCAGGCCCGGCCTGCCTGCCTGGCTTCCCTCCCAGCTCCGGGGGAGGCAGGGGGTGAGGGGGGCAGCCTTCAGGGGCAGGGCCACTGACCACGCCTGCCCAGGACCCCCCCCACCACAGGGACCGAGGTGGGTGAGCAGCTCTGGTTTTGTCACAGGAGTGAGGGAGCTGGATGAAAACCAGGCTCACCCACCGAAGGCTGTGGCCCCGGCCCCTGGAGCCACCCCACCCTCCTTTCCCGCTCGTTCCTGGGGCCACGAGGCAGACACGAGGCAACTGAAGTCCCAGCCAGCCTCAGGGCCCTGCTGCAGCCACCCTCTTCTGGAAGCCCCACCCTCTTCTGGAAGCCCCACCCTCT
>NC_081567.1:3496520-3508674 GCF_022355385.1 Mustela nigripes
CTTCTGGAAGCCCCACCCCCTTCTGGAAGCCCCACCCTCTTCTGGAAGCCCCACCTCCGGCTGCCCCAGGCAGTCTCTCCCGCTGCTGCCATCTCAGGTTCTGCGGGCGCATCCCCTGCCACAGAGACCCCGAAGCCATCCAGCCCCCGGGGGGCACCGTGTCTCCTCTCAGAAACCCCGGAGCCCGCAGTAAGGGAGAGCCCGGGGCCGAGGCACCGCGTGCTTTCTACCAGCCTCCCCAGGCGACACGCGGCGGAAGACACTGAGTGCGTGACGCGACGGGGAACGAGAGGCTGGGTCTGTCTGACCGCCAGGGTCACCCCCTTCAGAGGGACCCCGACACAGCGCCACCTCCCTTGGTTTGAGCGGCAGACTCCAGCCTGGGATGAAGAGGGGCCGGGCCACTGCCCCCCCCCCGCACCCCCACCCCGTCCCCCCACTCGCCCTGGAGCGGCAGCCCGCACCTGTGACGTCCAGCTCCTCCTCCAGACTCTGCATGTAGAGCGGGCACTTCTGCTGAATGAAATAGAGCAGCTCCACCGAGTTGGACATCCAGAAGAGAATGTGCTGCAGGTCCGGGACCAGGCCCGCCATGGGGAAGCTGGCCAGGGAGAGGGGCTCCTGGCTGCCGAGACAGAGGACCCAGAGTTAGTCCTGGAGGGGCCCCCCGGAAGGGAGGCCGGATCAGCACTGTGCACACAAGGACGTTCGTTCCAACGGGACACCAGTGGGACCCCAGCAAAACCACCGCGGCCCGGCTGGAACAGGGGGTAAACAGACAAGCCGCGGGACACGTGGGCTGGAGATGCACGCCCTCCAGACGGTGCAGGAAGGGCCACCAGGGGCCACAGCCCTCGGGAAAGGATTCTTGTAAACTCTTCTAGCATCTTCTCTTCTGGGACTGAGACGAGGAGGGAGCGTGGCAGAGCGCGTGGGTGTGTACGGGAGGGGGCGGCTGGTGGGCAGGAGCAGCAGCCCGAGAGTCAGGCTGTCACTGACGCTAAACCAACAACAAACGAGCTGCTGTGGGAGGCGTGCGGGCGGGATTAGCTAAAACCTTCTGGACGTAGCTGGAAGACAGTGTGGAGACTCCGTGGGTCTCAGTTGGTCTCAAGGCCCTAAGAGCGCGTCACCGGGAGACTTAGGGTTAACAGTCAGGAAACCAGAAGCTGCCCAATTTGGGCCTGGCGCTGCCCACACACGCTCTTCACACGGACTCCCCTGCTAGGGCTGCACGTGTCACTGCAGCTGATTAAATCAGAAAGCTTCCAGGCACTGGACACAGGGCTGGAATCTTCCCGCCCCTCTGATGCCCACTACAAGCCTGGGTGACAGCCAGCTCGGGCTGGAGGTAGCCCTGGGGGCACTCCTCCCTCCTGAGCCGGCACCTTGAGACTCCATGCTCCCTTTCTGGGGGACGATGGCGACATCAGGGCCACCTCTCTCCCGGGTCCAGGGGGTCTGGCCAAGCCCAGACCCACCACAGGCGCCTCTCCTCGCCTCTGGTCTCCTGTGCACCAGCCCCTGGGATCCAGGACCTTGTGACTGTGGCAGGAAGCCCCCAGTACTGTCCTGAGCCACTCTCCGGAAGTCCGGGGGGGAGACGGTGAGGCCGTGCCGAGCTCTGGGGTTTCCTCGACTGCAAGTGTCAAGGGCCAGTCTCTCTGGGCCTGATGTCCTGTCCTGTCGCACCCACTCAGCAGAGGCAGGTCAGCAGGCTGCGCTGTGGTAGCCTCTAAGGATGCCCAAGCCTGGTGGCTGCAGGGCCAGGACACAGTCCCCGGGGCCAGCGTGACTGCACCCAAGGACTCACTCTTCTGACAGATGAGCACGGATCCGTTGAGCAGCAAACCACACAGATGTGACTCAGGTCTGTCTGCGAGGGACAGCGCCCTGGGTGCCCAGTGGTGCAAGTGACCCCACGCCAGAACAGCAACTCTGCGGGCAGACCCAGAGGGGGAGACCAGGCAGTGGCATCTGCGAGGACAGTGCTGTCCCCAGGCCCGGCCAGGGGACATCACAGCAGCTCAGGGACTTCCTGTCGTTCATGATGGTCACAGCCAGTGTCACGGTAGTCGGCTTGTGAGGCAGCCCCCGTGGGCCCAGGTGGGGACCTCAGGCTCCCATGTATACGTTCTCTCGTGCCTGCAGTTTCGTTGCTCTGACGTAGCTTCACTCGTGTCACCACGGTGTGACCGCTCTCTCTGCCCTGCTCCCCGCGAGGGAAGGCAGTGGCTTTGGGCCGGGTGTCCCTGCTCTCACTGCTAGGTAGGTCTGTGGCTGCCACCCCCTGCTCGTCTTCCAGAGCCCTGACTGCTGCGGGTCAGTAAGAAAGGATCAATTCAGCTCTTCGGAGCTGAATTCCATTGTGTTTTCCACATCCGTGGCCCTTCTCAATTTCACCCAGAACTCAAAGGGACAGACAGGCCTCTCCTGACAAGTCAACCACCAGGTATGGCCAAGTGGCGTTTTGGAGTTGAATCACAGCACACCTGCCCCTGCAGGCCACACGCAGCAGTACACGAACTCGGGGGGGTCTGGGCCCTCCCTTCAAGCGAGCACCGAGCAGAAGCAACAGTTTCACGGATGGGACCCCAAAAGCAGACAAGTGGGATGACCTCGGGCTGCCAAGCTCCTGCACAGCAGAGGAAGCCACAGTAGAGTGAAAAAGCCACCCATGGCGCGCAAGAAACACTTGCAAACCCTGCATCTGCACGGGGCTAGTTTCCAGACCCAGGAGGAACGCCTATCATTCGAAAGCAAAAAACACTAACAACCTGGATAAAAAATGGGTTGAAGACCTGAAGAGAGACTTCTCCAGAGAAGACCTCCGGACGGCCAACGGGCACGCAGGGAGGTGCTCGGCCTCGCCAACCGCCAGGTGAACGCAAACCAAAACCACGACGCGCACTCGCCTCGTACCTGTTGGGAGTGGCCATCGTCGAAAGGGCAAGAGATGACAAGTGTCGGAGAGGGTGTGGAGAGACCGGAGACCCTTGTGCACTGCTGGGGGGTGGGTGCAAAAGGGAGCGGCCGCTGTGGGAAACAGGACGGATACCCTCAGAACATGGACAACGGCGCCGCCGTCTGACCCGGCAAGTCCACGTCTGCGTATTCACCAGAAGGAACCGATCAGGATCGCCGAGCGGTGCCTGGGTCAGCGCCGCATGGCTGCCAATACGGGACATGTGGGTCACACTCAGTGTCCACGGACGGAGGACAGGGTAAAAACGAAATCTGGTACATGGTCTGATGAAATGTATTTCAGCCTTTAAAAAATCAAGGAAACCCTGCAGTGTGCTAAAGATGTTCCGTGAAACGGACTGAGCCGATCACAGAAGGAAAAATACCACAAGATTCCGCTGCGATATCTGAGAAGGTCCAACTCATGCAGAATGGTGGCTGCCAGGGGCCGAGGGAGGGAGACACCGGAAACTGCGAATATGCATTTCAGAACTTAAAGGGGTGGTTTTGGGGGCGCCTGGGTGACTCAGCTGGACAAGCGTCTGCCTTCGGCTCAGGTCGTGATCCCAGCGTCCTGGGATCAAGCCCTGTATCGGTCTCCCTGCTCAGCGGGGAGTCTGCTTCTCCCTCTCCCTCTGCTGCTCCCCATGCTCCCCACACTCTCTCTCTATCAAATAAATAAAATCTTAATAAAAATTAAAAAAAATTTTTTTACGATTTTATTTATTTGACAGAGATCACAAGTAGAAAGAGAGGCAGGCAGAGAGAGAAGGGAAGCGGGCCCCCCACTGAGCAGAGAGTCAGATGCAGGACTCGATCCCAGGACGCTGGGATCATGACCTGAGCCAAAGGTAGAGGCTTTAACCCACTAAGCCACCCAGTCACCCCTAGAAAACTTTTTTTAAATAAAAATAATAGTTAGGTGTTTTTTTACCACAATAAAATAAATAAAAATAAGCCAAATCACTGATTGCACCAATATAAATTTTTAAAAACCTACTTGGGAAGCATATGGGAGAGAAATTACTACCGAAAAGAAAATCAAATGCATTTTTGCTAATAAAAATTAAACTAAAATTTAAGAAGTTCTAAAAATATTCAAAATTCAAAGAAATTAAAATGGGAATTGTGCAAGAATAAGGAAATAATAAAGAGGTTAATGGAGCAGAAATTAAAACCCAAGTGAGCAGAAACAACAAAACTGGTCCTTTTAAACATGATGACAAACAAATCCCTGGGAAAATAAATTGAAGGGAGGTAAGTGGAAAGACATAAATCCGACAGGAACGATATACATGAAAGATGAAAATAGTCCCCCAAAAATACAAGGAACGATTTTATCCCAGTAACTTGGAGGACGAAAGCAGAAGTCCCCAAAATCAATACAAGCAGAAGGACAGAACCAGACACACCGATAATCACTGACGAAGCAGGCCGGGCCGGGTCGCCCAGACGCTCCCACAGGCTACCTCGCCAGCCCCCACGGCCTCACCACACACGACCTGATGCGGCGAACTGGAAACAGACCAGGCGGCCCCGTTCGCCTTCTGGGAACCTTGCTATTAAAGTCAGACCAGGACAACGAGTGAAAAATCCTCCATCACTTTGACATGTGAATTCAGGTGAGAAAATGCTAATTAAAATGTCCACAAACTGTCAGTCACCATCCTGCACAAATCCGTAGCCACGAAGGGCTGAATCCCAGGGACTCGGCCACGGATCTGGATCCGAAGAATGGCTAGCGCCGTGCCCGCACTCTCGGGCACCCGGGGAGAAGGCTGAGGACCACAGGGGCAGAAAAAGCATGCGGTGAAGGTCCCCAGTCACCCACAATGCGACAAGAAGCACAGCACGAGACCCTGAAGCCCACGGGGGCACAATGTGCAGGACGTGAAGCTCGGGTGTGGGTTCTTGGGTGGCTGCTGTCTGTGCTTTTCTACATTTTGGCAGTGAATCAATAACTATTTAAAAAGGAGAAAGGCAGCATTCCCTGGGGATGGACACGGGGCTGTTTTTTGGCCCTAACGACAGGCATTCTGGATGCAGACTGGGCAGGAGCTGCTGGGGGGAGGCCTCAGTTTCCCCGATGAGCGGGCACTCAGGAGGAGGAGGAGCTAGTTCGGGTGAGGGCTGGGCGAGCCCCTAAATCCTCGGCTCCATCCCCTCCAGGCCCCAACACCACCTGGAAGCCAGGCTGTCCCTCAGGCTGGGGGGCAGGGGTGAGGTGGCCACACCTGCCCCTGGGTCCCCAAGGCCAGCCCCTCACACAGAAATCCTAGCGCACGGTGGCTGATGCTGTTGTCTCCGCCACCCTCTGAGGGGCCTGGTCTACACTGAGCACCGCAGGGTGAGCTGGGCGGCAGAGCCCGGGACTCCCGGAACAGACTCGGCCTTGGCGGTACTGCCCTGGGCCCTGAACACGTCCCCTATTGTCAGCGTGGGCCAAAAAGCCCGCGTGTGCGAGCGGCAGGAGCCGCACTCCACCTCCAGCCATTGGTGCATGGGTGGGGGGGGGGCTGCGGCCCCTGCGACAGGGGCGGAGCCAAGTCCTCCTTGCCCGTCGCTGGACCATGGACGACACCGAAGCACTGTGGCTACAGCACAGTCGTTGTGGACCAGCGGCAGACACAAGAGTCGAGCAGACCACGGACCCAGCTGCGACGGGCAGGAACCACCCCTGTGACCATGGCCCCTTGGCTGCTGCTGCACCTGCACGGCCCAGAGGGACGGCCAAGCGCACTCGCAATGACATCGTGGGGCTCCACTGTGCGCCGGGCCGGGATTCCAGGGCAGGCGAAGCGCATGGGGTATTCACGCTCACTGTCTCCCGAGCGTCCAGGCACAACACACAGCACGCTGCCCCGGGGGCACGTGGCTTGTTCTAGCCTCTGTGCTTATGGACGAGGACTTAGGAGTGAGCCGCGTGCGCCCCGTGTGCCAGCACCTTGTGGCAGGGCCCCCTCGGGAGTGCACATGGCTGGGTGGCTGCACATGCCCGTCCCCATCATTAACACCAGTTTCCCAAGTCCCAGCAGCACTTTGCACACAACGACAGGGCTTTCAATGGACAAGGACCGCCCTAGCTCTACACCCAGAGTCTGCATTCTCCTGAAGAGGCAGGCTTGCTGGAGCACCATCGTTAGGGGAAGTGAAGGCAGGACGAGGCTCTGGAGAGGTTCTCGCCTTCTCCGTCTAACGGGTGCCCTGGAGAAACTCCCCAAACCCAGCGCTTCCCGGGGGCGGAGCACAGACATGGAAACAGCCACTCGGAGACAGAAGGAGAGTGCAACAGAAGCCCATAGCTGACCCCAAAGGCGTCTGCCCCCACCCCCATCTTGGCCCCCATGGGGCGGTGCAGGTCTCCCGGGATCTAGGGGCCCATGGGGAAGCCAGACTTACAGCTGCGCCTGCTTCTCCGCCAGTTCTTTGGTTTTCTCCTACAGTTACAAAGACAAGAGAGCAAACATGAGAAAACACAGGATACCACAGGAGGCGCTCCATGAGAACACCACTAAATCCACGGGATGCCGTCCACCTAAAAACCACTGTTGCGGCAGATATCCTGCACTGTGCGGGCCGTTTACTGGGAGCACAGCTGGAAAGGATGAGTGTCCGCTCCGTTCCGGAATGTGACCTGCGCACTTCCCACAGCAGACAGAACCTACACCCACTCGCTGACGGAACCACCGGTGCGGTGAGAAATAAAGTGGTCACGTATTTCACACAACCCGGAATGAACACTCAACGCCGCTTACTGTTGAGCCTCACACACAGGCTCTCCGGCGCCCGCCACTGGGGCAGTGAGTACATGGACGTGTGCTCAGGTGTCCACGCTACAGTTAAACATCCCGGCAGGGACGCAGGCTTAACCAACATTTTCTGTCCTTTTTAATCAAGAAATGGTTCCTGCGGGGCACTTGGGTGGCTCAGTGGGTTAAAGCCTCTGCCTTTGGCTCAGGTCATGATCCCAGGGTCCTGGGATCGAGCCCTGTGTCACTCTGCTCAGCAGGGAGCCTGCTTCCTCCCCCTTCTCTGCCTGCTTGTGATCTCCCTCTCTCTCGCTGTCAAATAAATAAATAAAATAATTTTTAAAAAAGAAAAAGGAAAAGAAAAGAAACGGTTCTGGCTTTCGTAGCAAGTTGTCTTCTGTCCGAGCAGAGCCCTAGCTGCTGACCCCGTTACTTGTTCTAGGATCTGCCTCGAGTGGGTGGGAGATAGAGCAGTTGATGCCCAAGACACAGACAGACAAACGAAATGTCTGGAGCTCTCAGAAGACCAGAGCTGAGGCCCACGAACAGGGGGAAGCACGTGGGGAGGCACACAGGGAATGGCCTAGGTCTGGACTCCTCTGCTTCTGAGCTCCAGACCTTGGATGAGGTTGTTCACCTCAACAAGCCTCAGTTTCCCCAGCTGGGACATGGCCTACAGCACAGGCATCACAGCGTCTGACTCACTAGGAAGTGTCTGCCCCAGAGCTGACTTAGGATGGGACCGTGTTCTGTGTAGACAGTCACCGTAGGCCCCGGTGTGCTCGGGTTCCCGCGGGGCACGGACTTGACCTGGTCCGAGCACAGACCACACGAGGGAAGCGACCACACCAGGACAGTCCCAACATCGATCCACGGGGGAACCCTGGGAGGTTCAGATGCCCGCGATGCACACGGGTAACTTACACAAACCTCTGGACTTGACGGCCCATGTCGGTTTTTGCTTTTAAAAGGTTTTGAACATTTTAAATTGGGTTTTAATCTTAGGACCCCATCCAGTTTCTACAACCTATGCAGTTTACAGGCCAAGATGAATGGGCAACTCTTGGAGGGACTGCGTGTAACTACCAGCCACGCTTTGGGTCCCCAGGGAGTCCAGGCACTAGAGGGTGGGAGGGGCCAGGAGTCGGTGGGGGCCCTGAGGGCTGGACCCAGGCAGCCTGCAGGGACAGGCCTGCACTTGCCCCTAGGGGATGCCTGGCGGGGCCTGGAGCCGTTTCCGGGAGGGGAAGGGAGCGCGGGCAGGCAGCAGGTAGAGCCCAGGGGCGCTGGCTGACATCGGACCGCATGCAGGCCGGCCCCACAGCTGGGCCCTAATAGGCGTGGTACTGTGCTCTAGAGACCCCGATGGAGGGAAGTGTTTCCACGGACAGAAGCCAGCCAGCCCTGTGCCCCCACCACCGGCTGATGAGGGCTCCACACCAGAGTGCTGGCGGAAGACCAGCCTGCTCCTGGCAGAAAGCACGGGGCACGAAGTCCAAGTGGGTGTTGGGGCTCGGGGCCTCCGGGGCATGCCGTGGCTGGGCTGCGCTTGGGAGGGCCATGGGACCAGAGCACAAGATGCCACAGCTGACTGCACAGGAGACAGAGCGCCAAAGAGGACACCCCGGGCTCGCTGGGTGTGCACAGGCAGGGCAGGCTGGCCCTCAGACTTCCCACGGTGGCCCCAGTCCCCACCCAGCACCTCCCACAGCCACAAGCACCCTCCCACCTGCCATGGCCACACCCAGCACGCCTGTGACTGACCCAGACTGTCTCTCGGATGGCCTTGGCGATCTTGAGCAGCAGCTGCCCGAAGGAGCCGGGTTCCAGGCGGGTGGCCGAGTGCTGGATGCAGAGGCAGAGGAGGAAGGCGGGGGCCAGCTTGTGGTCATCCCCTCCAGGCTCAACCAGTGTCAGGATTCGCTGCAGCAGCGCGTCCTCCACCTCTGGCTCGAACTCCAGGTGCAGCAGCCGCGGCCGGGGTAGGGTGGCCGGCGCGGAGCCAGAGGCCGAGGCGCCCCGGGCCCGGAGTGCGGCTCCGCACAGCCCGCAGCTCCGCGGAATGGCACGCAGTCGGGCCAGGGCCTGGGCAGGCAGGGGCTGGGCCTGTGCCGGGTCCTTGAACAGCAGCAGGTAGTAGAGGCCAAGGGAGAGCAGGTCCCCGTGGCGCAGCACCACAGCCCGGCCCCCAACCTCCGCAAAGTTGACAGAGACGGGCGCCCCGGGGATGGGCTCCAGCACCAGCCTGCTCGCCGCCGGCTCTGGGCCTGGGGTCTGGTGCCTGCGGATGGTGCAGTGCAGGGGCAGGATGTCCGGGGCCGAGAGGCTGACGCTGGGCTTGCTGGATGGGGTCCTCTGGCCCACCGTATGCTGCTCCCGGTTCAGCAGGTACACCAGGCTGTCCTGAAATACAAATACTAGGCCTCAGGGGCAGGACACCACCTCAGGCAAATCTGGCACTGGGAAGAAAGGAAAAGGTGTCCCTGTCTCTGGTCACCTAAGTCACATGGCCAGGGCCACCATCCTGGGCCATCCCTACCCTGGAGCCCTTCCTAGCTTGCTGCTGGCCCCAGCCTGACCCATGCTGGGCACCCACACTGTCCCCAGGAGAGGATGCTTCCCAGAGAGGCCTCAGGGGCACACTGGACACCCAGGGATGACTCCAGCTCAGAGACAACAGAGGCCCGACTAGGGCCACGCTGGGCACAGACACTGGTTCACAGGCATGGCCAAGAGCTGCCAAGTACCCTCCGCCCAGGCCGGTGATCTGTGACCCGCTGTGGGCAAACTCCTTCCCCTGCGACTCCAGCTCGGCGAGGACAGATGCCTCCTCGAGAGACAGCATCTCCCCAAACCCTCATGCCCTGACACTGTTTCATAAAGAAACTTCCTGTAAGAAAACTCCTGAGCCTGCGTTTCTGGAGCGATAGGTCTTAGCAGTGCAGAAAGCAGATGTCAGGCTAAAGAGAGAGTCTGCACCCAGAAGAACCAGCGGGATCGGTCCGCTCCAGCCTGCACCAAGATGGGCCCCCGACGCTAGCCTCCGAGTGTATGCGGTGACCACCGGGGGCCCTCGACTTAGCTCGCCTCATGGGAATGCGACAAGTCACACCCACCACTGAAGGTCTAACGTGCTAGTGAGACGCGCCGTGTATGAAGAAGCACAATGAGGACGCACGTGCCGAGGGTGCCCTCCGCTCCCGACCCTGCCCACCTGGTGCTCGAGGAAACAACCCCCCACCCTGACCTCTCCGCGGGGAGTCCGCCTGAGGACTGCTTCCCTCCAGCTCTTGCCCATGGGCTGGAGTGGAGCCCCAGGAAAGCCTCATCCATAACCCTGTCCGGCCTCCTGTCTATGGCTTGCAGGCGCCAGGCCGGGTTTGGTAGGACTAAGCTGAGCTCGGAGAGCCGCACAGCGCGCACTGGTGGAGCCTAAAGGAGGCTCAGCAAACCAGCGGCGGGTAGAGAAGCCGGGAGGAAGAGCCAGCGGGAGGTTCTGGGGCCTCTGACCCTCCAGCCAAGAGCCCCCCACAGAGTGGGAAGCATGGGCCTAGGGGCCAGAGCCACCTCAAAGGCAGCTTCCCGCAGCGCACCTGGGGCCATGTGCCCCACAAGCCTACTAAGCACCCATCTGGACAAGGGGGCGGGCCTGTGTCGGGGTCCCCACAGCCAGGGCACAGCACGGCCTGAGACACCGCGTGGAAGATGGCAGACGATTCTTTGAGAAGGAACCTGGTATTGGGTGAGCCCCCCAACCCCCCTGCGGGCTCCTGTTGGGACCTGGACGGAGAATGCTCTGGAAACCAAACACAGGGGAAGCCTCTGCTCCCTCCAGAATCTAGAACAGCCCCGCTTCCACAGCCTCCTCAAAGCCAGAGCTGACTTGGCGGCTCGGACCACTCCATGGGGGGTGGGGGCGTGCAGCGGGCAGGGGTGCTCACGTGCTGCTGGCTGTAGCCCTGCAGGAGGAGCAGGTGGGGTGACTCGTAGAGGGAGAAGCGCATGGTGTCCCGGGCGCGCTCCTCGGGGCCCTGGGTGGCGGCCGAGCTCAGGCTGCTCTCACTAACGGTGCGGCGCAGCCGGGGTGTGGGGGGGCTCCGGGCGCCCCCCGGAGCCAGGACTGGGGTTCCCTTGGCACGGTGCCGCTGCAGCCTCCGGGCCTGGGCGTTTATCCCTGAAACAGAAGCAACACAGGGCAAATGGTCAGAGGCTAACTGAGTCCCGCCTCTGGGCACCGCTGAATTCAGATCTCATGGACCCACGCGTAACACTGGGCACCGTCTGCTCAGCAGAGCTGGAGAAGCGCATGAGATTCCACCCTTTGACCCCATCCCAGCCAGGCTGGGACACCTCTGGGGCTTCCTCCGAAAAGCAGGCAGCCCAGCCGTCCATGACCTGAGATGCCCTGCAGGAGCCCATAACCCTCCCCATCCCTACCAGTGGCACGGCAGCCCCTTCCCTCCAGATGCCACACCCACTGCAGCATCAACTTCTGCCGGGTCACCATGCTCATGTGAGTCGCTGCCCTGTCCCCAGAGCCCTGCTGGCCCACCAGCATGTGTGCACACATGTGCGGGGGGGGGGGGGCAGTGCCCATGTGCATGTATGCAAGTACGTGTTGTGACCAGGCAAGACGAGAACCCTGCATGGTCCCCCTGCACCCCCTTTATAGTGCCCGCGTCACCTGCACATTCCCCCCTGCACCCCCTTTACAGTTCCCGCGTCACCTGCACAGTCTCCCCGCACCCCTCCTTACCATGCACTCGTCGCCTGGCGTACTGAGCCGGCTGGTCTGTCTAGGACAGCATGGCTGCTTGTCCCCTGAGGCCGCCCCCGCCAGGGCCAGGTCAGAACGCACATGCGTGCACGGATACACACACATGCAAACACGCACGCACACATGTGCACAAACACCCCCCCCATGAAAGAGTCTTATGCATCCAGGATGTGGTCTTTAAACTGATGCCACTGCAAACCCAGAAGCCAGACAGAGCCCAGGTCGGGCTCCCGTCACCAGCACGGGCAGGGCTGACCCCGGCGCGTTCTTCCACAGCCTCTGCCGACTCTGCTCTGCACAGCCTCCCTCCACTCCCCGGCCGCCTCCCTTCCTACAACCATTCACCCCCACCAGACAAAGCCCGAGAAGGAGCGGCAGGCTAGCTGCAGCGAGGTGCTGCCTTACCGGAGAATGCCCTTCCCAGAGGAAGCCGGCTTCTGCAGCCCGCGGGAGGCGAGAAGCTGAGTCTGCAGGAGGCCGGGCTGGCGGAGAGCTGCAGTGCGAGGCTGTCTGCCCGGCGCCCGCTGCTCCCTGCCCGCTGCTCCCTGCCTGCTGCAGAGCCGGCCAGCCCAGCCCCTGGCAGGCACCAGCGTCTAGGGCAGGGGGAAGGAAGGGTGGGGGAGCAGGGGAGGGGGGGGGCTTGGGCAGGCGGGGATGGGGAGAG
>NC_081567.1:3509074-3552481 GCF_022355385.1 Mustela nigripes
GGGGGGGGAACCGCCAGGGGCTGGTAGGGCAGATGGAAGCCAGCCTCCCCTGCCTCAACTGCCCTGTCCCACCTGCTCCTCTTAAGGATGACAGATCCCAGCACTTGAGGCAGCACGGTATGACCATGAGGCCATACTTAAAAGAAGAAACATTTAAAAACCAGCCCAAAATGAAGTTCTAGACCTGAAGCTTCTCCGTCTGGGATGGAGCCAGAGGATGGGAGGAGCCTCAGAACCACCTTCCAGGAGTCCGGAGCCTGAGACGGCGGTCCTTTCCTCTTAGATTCCCAGGGGCTCCCAGGGGCCCCCCAGATGAGGCCTGAGACCAACGGCAGAGTCCCCAGGCTGCAGCCCACAGGAGAGCTCCCCGCCGACCAGGCTCCAGTGCAGCTGGGCTCCCACAGCCCCTGGCACATGGCCCTCCCTTGGCCCAGGGCCGGCTTCCCTGACCCCGCTGGGGCAAGCAGCGGTTCTCACCCTACACTCAGACCCTCCTGGGCAGCTTGGTCTGGCTTCCAGGTCCCCTTACTGGGTCCCGGGGTGGTCACGTGAGCACAGAAGGACCAGGGCTGAGGGGTGGTGGGGTGCAGCAGCCATCAGAAGGGACGCACCCAGGCCAGCATGACTCAAGGGCAGCGCAGCCCACAGCACCCAGCGGACGTGACCCTGACGGGACCCTGTGTACCCCCGGCCTGTGGCGCCACCAGGAGAACCCTCACGCATGTGTGGACACCCATGCAAGGACACAGAATGGGCCACGGGACCCTCTGAGGGACTGTGATCGTAGGATAAAGATGCTGCGGGGGAAAGGGGGGGTCAAGCGTGCCCCTGGAAGCGGGGTGGAAGCAGCAGGCCAGAGCATGACACAGAAGGAGGAGGACCTCCCAGTCACACCCCTCAGAAGTGCGGGAAACGTCATCACGCACTGCTCACGGGTTAGGGGGTCACCCACGCACCCACGCACCCACGCACCCATGGAAAGCTCTTCTTAAAAACAGAAAAGACACACATCGAACTGAGGAAACAGCTGTCTCGAGGGGGCCATGTGGAGTCTGCGTATGACACCGGGTACCGCAGCCAGCAGGACACAGGTGCTGTGCTGCCCCAGGACCTGGCCCTGTCTGTGGCCATATACAGACAACGCTCTGCTTTCACTTGAGAAAATTCTAGATCGGTATGATTTCAAGATATCGTGTCAGTTCTGGGAGGAAGATACGGGTGTCAGTCAAATTATTCTGTAAACTGTTACTTCTTTAAACTTTCTTAAAGTAAAACTCAAAAACATTTTGTGGGCCTGCCCCAGGCGTGTGACCATGGCTTCCCCACGGCGGGGTGGGGCACTCCGGGGTCAGGCCAGCCTGATGCCGCTGCTGGAGATGAACCCCATCCCCGCGCCCAGGGAGCAGCTCAGAGGAGGACCCAAGGCTTCCTGAGGGCTTGTAGGACAGCCCCTTCCCTGATGACATCTGATTCTCCTTCAGCTTTGCCGTCGTTGGGTCCATGTGTCTGCGCACCGTGCACTAGGACAGAGCTGCTGAACTTTGTTGTCCTCTGCTCTGGGTGGGGGATGCCAGGTGGCACACAGCCCGACAGAATCCTGGCCAGATTCACCCTCAGAAACCTTCAAAATCATGGCACATGCTGCTGGCCTACACAGCGTGGCAATTTTCAGGGCGCTGAGCCCCTGGGGCCCAGGCTGTCTGTGATGCGGCTAAGGAGCAGAGAGCAAGGGCTGGGGGCCAGGGGGTGTCTGGGGCCTGATGGTGGGGTCTCTGCAACTCCCTCCCCACACGGGTCAGGGATTTCATTCACAAGGGGGAGACTGGACCGGGAAGCACTGTTCTCCAGCGAAGGAGTTCTAATGAAATAAGAGGGCGGCAGGGTCCACAGCTCCCAGGCCACAGGGAGTCTCAGGGGGGAAAGCGGTTCGCCCGATGGAAGAGCGCCTCCCCCGGCCTGTGGGCCGAGCGGGTGGAGATGCGCTCCAAGGCCTGGGAGGCCAGAGGACGCCCACTCTCCCATCACACCCGCCACCCGCCCCACGTGGGCCGGACGTGCTGATCCCACAGTTTCCTGCTCCGCTGTGACTGAGCTCAGTGAGGCCAGAGGTTCTGGCCTGATTCTGTAGGTCTGAGGGACACCCAGGAATCTGTACTTGGTAAAAGCACCCAGAAGGCTCTGGAACACGGTAGACAGGCAGAGGAACTCCTGCAGGGTCACTCTCCCTCCTTTGTCCCCAAAGCCCTGTCTACAGAGATGCACGGAGCCCTTGGTAAACTTACTTGACCACCTACCAATTTAACTTGAGTTTTGGATTTCTAATTCTTTTCTCCAGGCAAGTGTTTGTGAGCTCCCGGAAAGGTGGCAGATACGAGCTCCCCACTCCCACCCTGACATACGCGCGCCAGTGGAAAAGCAGAAACACCCAGCAGAGGAGGGAGAGCAGGGGTCTGGGTAATCAGAACCTGGGGAGGGTTTGTGCAGCCCCAGGGCACACACAGGGCCCACCTGGTCCCATTCACAAACAAGGACACACACAGGACCCGTCTTGTGTTCACAACCAAGGATACACACACGGGGACCCACCTTGTCATGTTCACAACCAAGGACACACACATGGCACTATGTCATATTCACAACTAACGAAACACACAGGACCCACCTTGTCATGTTCACAACCAAGGACACACACAAGGGGACCCACCCTGTCATATTCACAACCAAAGACACACATAGGACCCACCTTGTCATGTTCACAACCAAGGACATACACAGGACTGACCTTGTCATGTTAAAACCAAGGACACACACACACCACCTATCTTGTCATGTTAACAACCAAGAAGACACACACAAGACCCACTTTGTCATGTTCACAACTAAGGACACACACACAGGACCCACCTTGTCATGTTTACAACCAACACACAAGGGACCTAACCTTGTCATGTTCACAACCAAGGACACACACGGGGAGCCACCTAGTTGTGTTCACAACCAACAACACACACAGGACCCACCTTGTCGTGTTCACAACCAAGGACACATACACAGGACCCAGCAGGCCACCTAACACTTGCTAATACACACAGGCACCAGACCCAGAAGCAAAGTGATTACTTTCCACATTTTGAGAGGATTACTGAACTCGAGGAGATTCTGAAGCAACTGGAGGCACAACCCAAACAGGAAGCATGGGGCCGCCAGCCTCTCCTGGGTGGTCGGCCTCTGACCCGGGAACTGGGAAGGGGCTCCAAACCTGCAGGTGTGACCGTGATCGAGACCGTGAGAGAATGGTCACGTCTGGGCCTTGCTTTCCCCTGGCCACCGGCTCTAGCTTGACCCTCACGGGCCCAGGGAGGAGCCCCCCCCCCCCGGCGTGTGGCTCCGCAGGGCAGGGCTCCCTGGTTCCTCGTCCCCTGCTCGGACATGCTGGGGGGTGGGGAGGCAGCCAGCCGGGCAGGGAAGGAGGAGGTGGGGGTGACACCCTGGGCACCACAGCTCTTTGACATGTATCCCCTCTTCTCGCCCCAACAGGCTGGAGCAGATGTCCCCTCTGCTGGCGGAGAAGAGAAGACTGTGCATACCAGAGGTGGCAAAATTAATTTTGAAAACAGTGGGTAGCTGTCACCAGAGCTCCAGCCATGGGCTCGACGCTGGGTCCAGAACAGCGCTGGAAAGAAAAACACAGCTCTTTCCTGAACGTCACTAAGTTCAGGACAATAAATTTAACCTGCTGGTTTTACCTCGGAATCCTGTTTGCTCTTCCCTCTGGGACTCTAAGAGTTTGAAACAATATGTATGATCTGGAAACTTTAGTGTTGTGTGCACCCGCCGCCGGCCGGGGCTGGAGGTCTCACAGATGTGGTTACCACTGGCAATGGACAGGGCCACAAAACGGTCCTGCGTAAGGGAATTTTACTAGAATTGGGGGAATTAAACTATTTTAAATAATCCCTAAGAACAGTTGGGATACACTCTTAACTAATGCAGAGGGGGCTCAAGAGAGTCCTCTTGAATTAGGATGTCCTTTTTGACCTTAGCAAAGGCAGGGGATGGAGTTCTCGGTACCAAGCAATCCTTAAAGTTAATGTTTTGTATTCAAAATACACAAAAAAGAACAACTAACTTACAGATAATTTGGGGAGCACCTACCTACTACATAGCCAGCCTTCTTCTGGGCATTCTACATTTAATTCTACTTCGTTCTCACATTAAACCCCATAAAGGTTTAATACCGCAGGTGGATGGAAATACATTAGCACAGCTTTTGAGGACCAGTCTGACCACTGGCAGAGAAAATTCTCAACAAAATGTGTACCGAGCCCCCTCCCCCAGCAGGAAGAAGACGAGGATGCTGCTGACCGTTTCTGTTCAACATCACATTGGAGGTCCCCGGGCAGTATAATTAAGTCAGGGAAAACAAAGGAAAGGTCTAAGAATGGAAAAGAAAGAAAGAAAATTATAAGTATTTTGCAAACACTGTGATCGTGTTTCCAGAAACTGTGGAAGGATCTTATGGACAAATTACTAGAATTAGTGAGGCGAGGAGATGTGGCAGGTGTGCACGTCCCATCATGTTTTCACACGGGAGAGACAATGAGAAAAGGATCTGCAAAAGTAATGACACAAAACCACTGCAGAGTAAGTCCATCAGACAAGGTGCAGGACCACGACGCTGAAAACTGCACAGCACTGCTGACGGAAAGAGAAGTCTTGACATATAGAAAGGTTTATACCAAGCTGATGGAGTGTACGAGGTCAGTTCTCTCCAAATTGGTGTGTAAGCCCAATGCAGTGCAGACAGGGTCTCGGCAGGGGTGTGTGTGTGTGTGTGTGCGTGTGCACAGGGACATGTGCATGAGCGAGTTTGTGCATGTATGTGTGTGTATATGCAAACTGGTAAAATGCATATGGCAATGCAAATGGTGAGGTAGCCTTGAAGACCAACAACAACACTGAACACTCGTACTACCAGATAAGAACCTGTTTTAAGCTACGAGAACTGAGAGAATGGGGCACCGGTATATGGGACAGAATGGGACATATATGGGACAGAAATGAGAGTCCTGGAACAGAACCTCACATCCACAGGAAGGATGGTCTTCTCAATAAATGATACTGAGCCAACTGCATCTCCATATAGAAAAAACATGAATCACGACCCCTACCTCACACCATCCACAAAAATTAACTCCTGATGGATTACAGATCTAGACACGGAGGCAGAACAAGAAAGCACTCAGGATAAAACACAGGCCAAGATGTTCATGACGTTGGGCACACGAAGACTTCTTGCGTGGGGGGGAAGGCGTTGCTCACAAAGGGAAGACTGCCCACGGATGCAGTCCTCCGTGAGGTTACAGACCCTGACAAGTACAGCTCTCCAACAGGACGCTCACATTGCTCAGAGAAACAAGAAAGTTTCGGAGGGACTCTAAAAGAATGCTTCTTTTGTCAACCAAACTAAAAATCGGATATAAAGTTTAACTGTGTGGTTTGTGGAATAACAGCGAAAACTGAATTCACAGCCTCACCAAGTTTCCCGGGTGTAAGTTAAGACACTGACTGGGAAAAAGAGGGACCCTAACATTTGGAAGAGGGAAAGCAGGGTGGGCTCCAATGACGCAGAGAAGCTTGAACCCCTGATTCAATCTGAGCCTTACTTACCAAGAGAAGTAGACTGTCTTCCTGAATCTGAAAAAGACCGGCCTTCCCTTGCTTCCAGAACATACAATAACCTCCTGTGGGAGCCACAAGAGGAGGCCTCCCTCTCTGAACACCCACTCCCGCCCTTAAGAGCACACCTCAGTGAGCGACTAAACCCACAGGGGCCAAGTTTCAGTGGAGACCAGAGCAAGAGGAGGATGGGCAGTGAGTCTGGGCTGCAGGCAAGCTGCCCCGACTCTAGGGATCCGACAGCCCCGGGAGAATCTGCAGCCACTCTGGGGTTGGGAGCATGGCTTCTTCTTTGAGAAATAACTCCTGAGCCATTACTGAGTGGGACTTGGAGGGTCTCATAAAGGGATATGGCAGGACCGGAGACCTGAGTTCCCCTCCCCATCCGGGGTGGTTTCTGCTTTTCTGACACAAGCATTGTACTATGAACTTCTCTTCAGAAGAATCCAGAGGCCAAGTGCAGAGTAAGAGGAGACATTTGCAGGACACACATTGGAAAAAGACTCGTCTCCAAAATCAATACGAAAAAGGCAGAGAACCCAACAGATAAGTAGATGAGACTTTGAACAGATACTGCAAGGTAAGAGTGTCCCGAATGGTCTTTAAATATAGGAAAATGTGGTTAGCCTCATTAATCATCAGATTTACAAATTAAAACCACAAAGCAGTACCACTGTACCACTGTGAGAAGAGCTAAAATGAAGAAGACAGGCCGCACCAAGTGTGAGAGAGAAAACGGAACAGCTGGAACTCTCACACCGTCGGTGGGGGAGAACAAGCAGGCACACTTAGGAGAAAAAGGTTGAGCAGCATCTCTGGCCGCAGGACGTGCGCGTGCCCACTGCCCCCGGCCCCGACTCCAGCGCCAGGTGCACACTTTATTTACTTATTTGAAAGAGCACGAGAAGGAGGAGGGGCAGAGTGAGAAGCAGGCGCCCCACCGAGCAGGGAGCTTGATGTGGGGCTCGACTCTGGGACCCCAGGATCATGACCTAAGCCAAAGGCGGTCACCCGACCACCTGAGCCCCCCAGGCGCCCCTCCCAGGTGCAGACTTGACAGAAGCACACGCGTCATCACAACACGGGCCCAGCAGCATCACCCGACTGAGCCCAGCCTGGAAACAAGCCGAGTGTGTGTCAGCAAGAGAATGGCCGCGCAAACCGTGCGCACTCACACGTCGCAGTACTGTACCGCAATGATAACGAGGGACCCGCTTCCCTAAGCAGCAATGTGAGCACGTCTTCAGAATAGGATATTAAGCAAAAAAACAAAACAAAACAAAACAAAACAAAAAAAGCAAGGCCAGAGACATCAAAGTCTCCAGCAAGACAATGGCAAACCAAATCCAGCAAGAGATAAAAAGGAGGCTACATCACCACCGAGCGGGATCTATGCCAGAACGCAAGGTGGATTTAACACACAAAAAGCAATCAATCACTGGAAGGCACCAAATCCAGAGACTACGAGCCTACGCCATGCGATCCTTTCCACAGACACAGCACAGTGCTCGGGACGCCTGGGACAGCTGAGGAAGGGTCTCCGCAAATCCTCTTCCCAAAGACCCACACTCTCAAAACAGCTGAAACGATACTACCACGTAGGCAAAACCACAGGGCTGCTATCACTGAAAAGCGGGAAGGCGGCCGGGAGGAAATCAGGACAGGGACTTGAGAGAGGGAAAGGCAAAGGCTGAGTCAGAGTGACCTGATGGGGACCGCACAGCATGACCCGCCCAGGAGCCAAGCCAGCAGGGATGCACCCGGACATGCGGGGACACGCCTGTCCTCCAGGCACAGCTCGGCTGGGCAGTGCTGGCCTCATACCGCTTTCCCCGAGGCCAGCCCCCCGTGCTCTCCGCCCTCACCTGCACACGGTCCCCTCCCCAACTGCCGCCACACATACCCCACCCTGGCCTCTCCAGGGCAGAGAGGACACAACCTGGCTGGCGGGGGGGCCCTGGAGGAGACCCTGGGGACCCCAGAAGCCAGGCACACGGCACAGAGACCACTCACAGTAGCCGTCTACACCAGCCTAGTCTACCCCAGCGGTTCTGAAAATGGGCTGCCACCAGGAGGGGCTGAGTCACGTCCGCTCCCTCCTGGGCACACGCAGGCTGTCCGCAGTGGGCGCCCACCGTCCACTGCCAGCCCTGCGGCCTCCGCTGCCCCCGGCTCCACCGCCACTCCCCAAGGAGCTGCCAAATGCTTGCTTCCTGCTGGTGACCCAGGGACTCGATTCCCGGGGAAAATGCAGATGTCCTGAGCTCCCTGACTTTCTCTCCATGTACCCTGGGAGAATCCAGGAAAACTTCCACGGGAACAACGTGCCCCCCGCCCCCCGGATCTCTGTAGCAGCCCTATCCCTTCAGCGGGGTCAGACGGACACTAATAGTTCAGCACACTAATCTGTGTCTGCTCTCACGTGCTTGCAGTATCTCAAAACCAAGCACACCGGTACAGAATGAGAAATATAAACACTTGATAAACATCATAAAAGCGGTCGACCTCGCAAATCCTCTGGGAACACAAACTGCAGCCCCGAGAAACCGTGCTCCCCTGTCAAACCAGCAGACAATTTTAAGTGACAGAATCACACGATGCTGAGGGTACGGAGATGCACATTCTCAGAAACTGCTGGTGGGGACGGAAAGTGGCCCTGACCCACCCCCAGCTTTAAAAGTAGCTCTCAAGGGGTGCCTCGGTGTCTCAGTGGTTAAGCGTCTGCCTTCGGCTCAGGTTATGATCCCAGGGTCCTGGGATCAAGCCCCACATTGGGATCCCCGCTCAGCAGGGAGCCTGCTTCTTCCTCTGCCCTTCCTTCACCCTGCTGGTGCTCGCTCTCTTGCTGTGTCTCTGTCAAATAACTAAATAAAGTCTTTTTAAAAATAAAAAATAAAAATAGCTCTCAAGATATGTTAGCTCTACCACTATCAGAGAGAGACAAAGCAGTATCTAGAGACGCCTCCTTCCTTCCACAAAGCAATTCTACTTTTAGGCTGCTGTCCTACAGAAATAATCAGAAAGGAATCAAACATTTATGTACAAGGATGCTTATATAAGCTTATTTATGAACAAAAATGGGAACTATTCTTAACTCCAATAGAGATATGGCAGGTATCACTCACCGGCATTAAAAATTATGTTCCCTGGGGTGCCTGGGTGGCTCAGTGGTTTAAAGCCTCTGCCTTCAGCTCAGGTCATGATCTCAGGGTCCTGGGATCGAGCCCCGCATTGGGCTCTCTGCTCAGCAGGGAGCCTGCTTCCCCCTCTCTCTGCCTGCTTCTCTGCCTACTTATGATCTCTGTCAGAGATCAGATCAAATCTTAAAAAAAATTATGTTCCCAATATGAGCAAATAAATAAAAGTTTATAAAAAGGGCATATAAAAAACACAAAATATATAATGAAATGCCCATTTTTTTTTTAAAAAGGGATATAACTACATATATTTAGTTGTGTAAGAAAGTAAATACGACACTGAGCCTGGAACGATAGGCGGGGACATTTAGGTGATTTTTAGTCTCTTCTTTATACTTTCTCTATTTTCCAAATTTTCGACAATAGGAATGTCATTTTTTAAGCAGAGAAACTGCATTTAAAAAAAATTTTATTCTATTTTACTTAAATTCAGTTTAATTACCATACAGTATAGCATTAGTTTCAGAGGTAGAGGTCAGGGATTCGTCAGTTGCACGGAACACCCAGCGCCCCTTCCATCCCGTGCCTTCCTTCATGCCCGTCCCCAGGTACCCCCTCCCCGCCTCCGAGACACTGCATTTTAAAGCACTGATGAGCATTATTTCCGTGGTAAAACCTGGACCCTCTCCCATTAATTCGAGCCTCAGTGAGGAAGTAACATCCCCTCTTTAGAAGGAACTAATAACTCAATTAAGATCATGGGTAACCGGGGCGCCTGAGTGGCTCAGTGGGTTAAGCCACTGCCTTCGGCTCGGGTCATGATCTCGGGGTTCTGGGATCGAGTCCCGCATGGGGCTCTCTGCTCAGCAGGGAGCCTGCTTCCTCCTCTCTCTCTCTGCCTGCCTCTCTGCCTACTTGTGATCTCTCTCTGTCAAATAAATAAATAAAATCTTTAAAAAAAAAAAAAAGATCATGGGTAACCGAGTAGATAAAATGCTCAAGCTATTTGTCAATCAGTGACAGACAGACAGACTGTGAAGAGCCTTCCAGAACCGTGGCAAAAAAAAAACAGCGGTGTGGCAGAAGCAAGAATGTTATTTAGCTGAACCCAAGGCCCCGTCTGGTTCCCCCAAGATGACGAGATGGCGCTAAGTCTTCTCTCAGGAAGGACCGAGCGACACGTGACAGCTAGCACACACAGACGCGGATGACCCCGGGCCACTTTCGGCTCCAGCCACAGCCAGTGGGCGTCCCCTGCGTCCAGAGGCAGAAGCAGTTCCTCCTAGCAAAGCAGAGCAGTCCCATCGCTCTTAAGGAAGCCTGCCCCCAGAGAAGGGTCACTCCCGCCGCGCGCGCGCGCATACATACATACATACATACATACACATACACACACACACACACACACACACCCCCGCCGCAATTCTGCATCTCCACCGCCCCCCACTGCTGCCCTGGAATGAGCTCCCCTTGCTCAGCACTCACTGCGGGCTGGAAGAGACAGTGGAGGCTGCTGCTTTGAAAGTGGAGCAAAAAGACAAAGATGAGAAACTAGGAGACCAAAAAATCAGAAAAACAGATCCAGGACTTGAATAACAGAAGAGCCAAAAGAAATCATCAAGGCAGTAACATAGCTTTTCAGAACTGAAGATCACGAGTTTTTAGACTAAAATGGCCCATCCAAAGTCCAACACATAAGAGAGATTAAAAACGCATGAAGGGGGACGCCTGGGTGGCTCAGTCGGCTAAGTGGCTGCCTTTGGCTCAGGTCATGATCCCAGGGTGCTGGGATCAAGTCCCGCATCAGGCTCCTTGCTCAGCAGAGAGACTGCCTCTCTCTCTGCCTCTGCCTGCTGCTCTGCCTGCTTGTGTGCTCTCTCTCTGACAAATAAATAAAAATTAAAAAATTAAAAAAATAATAAAAATACATGAAGGGTCAAGATATGCAACCATAATTTTTTAAATGAAAAGGTAAGACTAACACCAGAGTCCAAGGCGCACAGGTCACCGTTCAGGGCAAGGCTGGGGCACATAAAGAAATTATGTGCTTCCAGGAGAAGAAAGCCACTGAGCATGAGGGGTGAGGAAGCACAGTATCTAGCAGCTTTTCAGAGGGGCACTGGAAGTTACCAGAAATGGGCCAACACCGTCAAAGTTCTAGGAAGAACGTTGTTTTCAACTCTACATCCAGATAAATATTGAGCATTAAGCAAGGTAATGATCTTTTGAGACATACAGGGTCTTAAGCAATTTTAATTCCCATGCGCACTTTCTCAGGGAGACACCCTACCAAGAGAGAGGCGTATAACCTAGAACAAGGAAGGGAGAACCAGGAGAAACAGGGGGTCCCTCCCCAGGAAGAGGCATGCGAACCATGGCTACAGGCTTCAGGGACAGCCAGCCCAGACTGAAATAAGGCAGGAGACTCCAAAACCCTGGAGCCGATCAAATATGCCATATGTCCGAGCATCTTTTCATCTTTTTCTTTAATATATAGATTCTTGATTTTTAAAAAGATGTGTATATATCTTTGTATAGACAAAGGCAGGGGAGGAACAGAGGGAGAAACAGACTTGCCACTGAGCAGAGAGCCAAATGTGGGACTCGATCCCAGGACCCTGGGATCATGACCTGAGCTGAAGACAAAAGCTTAACTAACTGACCCACTCCGGCGTCCCCAGATACCTGAGCATCTTGAAATAAGGTAATTGGCAGAGAGCTAGGGAATACTGCATTAGCGAGAAATACCAAGAAAAAAACAAACAATAATGATGATAATTAATTTCAAAAGAAACTAAAGGTTGGGCAGGAAGGAAAAGTGCACCCTGGTTCCTAATCCAACCACCGCTCGGACTGACTGCACGGGAGTGCGCACGGCAGCTGGATGTTTGAACAAGAGCCATTCCCGCCTTCACGGTAGAAAGTCACTACATGTGCCCAAAATTTAAAAAAAAATCAAGTAGTAGTAGGATAAGCTTGTTATTTTAAGCTGTGGAATTAATGGAATTAAATGACTAGAAAGAAATAGTTCACCGATGAGAATGATTTCCTTGGAGGAGCGCAAAATTGGGAAGAAGGGCAGGCTGGGGAAGGGAAATCCACGTGTGGTCTTTGTGGTTTTGTTTTTATTTTTCTATTTTTTAAAATAATTTTTTTATTTTTAATTTATTTGACAGAGAGAGATCAGAAGTAGGCAGAGAGGCAGGTGGAGAGAGAGAGGAGGAAGCAGGCTCTCTGCTCAGCAGAGACTTGATCCCAGGACCCTGAGATCACGACCTGAGCCAAAGGCAGAGGCCCAACCCACTGAGCTATCCAGGCGCCCCTATGGTTTTGTTTTTAATGATGACTGCCTTAACTGTGCACCTATGTAACTTTGGTGAAAATAATTTTTTTTTCAAGTAAGCTCCATACCCAGCACAGAGCACAACGTGGGGCTTGAACTCATGACCCTGCAATCAAGACCCAAGCCAAGATCAAGACCCCAGCTGAGATCAAGAGTTGTACGCTTTGGGGGGGTCTGGGTGGTTCAGTCGGTTCAGCATCTGCCTTCGCGTCCTGGGATCAAGCCCTGCACTGGGTTCCCTGCTCAGCGGGGAGCCTGCTTTTCTCTCTTACTCTCCCTCTGTTCTCTATATCTCTCAAGTAAATAAATAAAATCTTAAAAAAAAAAAAAAAAAAGAAAGAAAGAAAGAAAGAGTTGTATACTTAACCAACTGAGCCACCAGGCATCCCAATAAGTAAATGTTTTTAAACATATATCCTCTTCAATCTACTAAACGAATGAATGAATGTACACACTCAGGGTCAACATGTCATCCATTCCTAGATACACTTTTCTTTACATTTCAAATTCTTGCCATTATTTGCATCTTTGAAAGTGGTAAGGTGTCCTGTATGCACACGGCTGGTCAGCCTGGCCACAACTTGGTTGTCACTCCCCGTGAGGCCGGGGGTTGGAGGAGATCCTACAATATTTCAGTCAGTTACGGATTATTTGAAGAAGGAGCATGAGTGCGGGCTGTCACATACAAAACTCACAGAATTTCATGCCAACTGCTGGGAAGAAGGCCGCAGAGATCACAGAGGGGCCCTCTCTGTGCTCCCGAGGGCAGAGAAGAGGCCACTGTGTGCACAGGGGCACGTCCATGGCCCGAGCTTGAAAAGAAGAATCAGACACTGGACTTATTTCACTCACCTTTATCTTTTCATGTATTCGCAAAACAAATACTGATGAAAATCCACATTTAATGGGGCACCTGGGTGGCTCAGTGGGTTAAGCCACTGCCTTCGGCTCAGGTCATGATCCCAGGGTCCTGGGATTGAGCCCCGCATTGGGCTCTCTGCTCAGCAGGGAACCTGCTTCCTCCTTTCTCTCTGCCTGCCTCTCTGCCTACTTGTGATCTCTGTCAAATAAATAAATAAAATATTTAAAAAAAGAAAAAATCCACATTTAAATAAATCTTTAGGTTTACTAGAGCTCTTTAGGGCAGTACAAAACTAAGAATCCTAAGTAATAGTGAAGCATTGTGTCCGGTTTAACTAAAAGTCCTTTTCATTTTAGTGGTAAGTAATACATATTATTATCTATTTTAGTGGTTAGTCATGCACAGTCCTGTATTGTGGAATTGTTCTTAATGATCCCAAAACATACACAGCACTCCATCCACACCGTGGAATATTCTTTAAATCCTAAAGTGAATGAATGGGAACTGTAATAGATGTGGGGGGGGGGCGGTTTCTCCATCTCTGACAAATAAATAAAATCTTCCAAAAAAAAAGACGTAGAAGGAGCTTGACAGGAAAATCAAGTATGCGATCCCATTCCTAAAAACAACAGACTTTGACCGAAAGCCCGTGCGTGTGCCTGCTTCAGTAGGATCTGCACCAGACTGCCCAAGCGCAGAGAAACTACAGAAGACCACTGAGGGAGGCCAGACTCTAAGACGACGCCCATCACCTCCACCTCCTGGGATTACTCCCATCGTTGTGTTCGAGGGCCAAGAGATTCTGTAGATCTGAGTGAGGCCCCGACCGGGTTGATCTTAAGATACAAGGACAATCCAGCGGGCCCGACCTAACGTGAGTGCCTTCAAAGCAAGGAGTTTTCTCCAGCCAGTCACAGAAAACAGAGACCTGACCTCTGAGGAGGGTTTGAACAAGCGGGTGCTCCACTGTGGGGCTAGGAGGGGTCCCTGGTTAACAGCTAGCAGAAGGCAAGGCAGAGGTCAGATGGGGACCTCAGTCCTGCAACCCCAAGGAACGCCATGCTGCCAGTAGCCCATGGGCTTGAGAGCCCGGAGCCACCAAGTGAGCGAGGATCCTGCTACCCGGCGCCAGCCTCCCGACCCGTGACACCGGGAGACACTAGAAGGCATTAGATGCGCAGCTGTTTGTTGCACAGATGACAGTGGACTTGTGCGCTGCGAAGTGAGGCACTGCTGTGACCGACACGTACAACAGGGAAGGTGCTCCAGAGTCGGGCAGAGGGTGGAAGCCGGAAGAATCCGGGGAGCACGGCAGAAAGAGCCCCGACGGCCTTCAGCAGGCTAGTCAGAGGAAGGCGGGCAGGAAAGACGCTGCTGTAAGGGCTTGTAAGAAAGTGAGCACTTCCCCAAAGTGCCTCCGAGGAAGCACAAACGGCTGGGAGCGCCGTGTCCCAGGCATCCGGACTCGGAGCAGGCGGCAGCGGAGGCTCACGAGGACACAGGGGATGTGCCCCCAGCAGCCTGGAAGGGGTACTGGTCGTGCGGAAGCAGGACCCGTGACCGAAGGGCCCCATCGGACCACTCAGCAGAAGCCACCTGCTTTCCGCTGGCTCCCCACCTCGAGAGGCCGAGAGGAGAGAAGCAAAGAGCTCAGAGTCCACAGGGAGCCCGGCTGCAGGCCAGCAAATGCTCAGCCTCCCCGCAGACGGAGGAGGAGACCCCGCCTCGGGGGAGTGTGGCACAGAGACGAGGCTCACTGTCCCGCTCAAGCCTCTTTCGGCGCCTCCGAAGGGCCTGAAGGTCTGAGCGCTGGGCCACACAAAGCCCCTGTGGAGAGACCAACTCGGGGTGCCCCTCAGCCGTTCTCCCCACCCACCCAGGGGCGCTGCAGCAACTCGCGAGCACCTGCACATCTCAGCAGAAGCTGGAAGCGGAGAAGGGCCATGTCAGGAGCGTGGTCTGTGGCGGGGGTCTATGTGACAGGTGAAGGCTCCTGGGGTCCCAGCCGGGCTGGGCCTCCAGGTGCCCAAGCACAAGCAGCTCAGACAAAGGCAGAGTGAGCTAGGCGGGCAAGGAGACCCCGCCCTAGCTGTGGCCAGTGGGAGTCACTCGCTGGGCTGCGGAGGAGTCCCAACTTTCAGGAAAACGCGAGGCTGGCTCAGAGCCCAGCGGACGGCAGGCGGAGTCGTTCCAAGCCTTGAAATGCAACCACAGACTCCAGCTGCGGTTGGCCTGGCTGGATTTCAAACACCGCCAGCGACTCCGCCTCGCCGTCCACGGCCTCTTTCTAACCCGGAGCACCGGGATCCTTGTCCTGCACCTGGCCAGCCACGGCCTGCCGGGGGCCTCCGGTCCCACAGGCCGGCAGGTGGGGAGGCTGGCGCCCTGCACCTGGGGGCTGTGCTTACTGGATGGACTTGGGCCCCTGCTCCGCGCCCGACTCCCACGATGTACCCGACAAGCATTTGCACTTGAACGGACACATGACAGCATGAGGCTGTGGGGCCTGGAGGGGTGGGAACGTTCTGCCATTGCTACGGTTATAGAAGTGGATCTCGGGTAGCCAGACCGAAGATGACCCCCCACGACCCTTGCCCTTGTAGCGTCACCTCCCCTGAACACGGAGGAACCCGTCCATGTGGAAACCGTCACGCCCTGAGCAATGGTCTGCTTTAGGGCAAAAGAGGTTTTTGCAGATGGGACTGATCAGTTCACTCTGGGTTCATCTAAAGGGAGATTATCTGGGGGTGGGGGTAAAAGCCAAGAGGAAGGCAAAGATTCGAAGAACAAGGGAGGGCTGGTCCAACACTGCTGACCTGCAGGGGTGGGGGCCATGTGGAAAGGAGATGGGAGCCAGCAGGGAAGTGGGAACCTCAGTCCTCTGACCGCGAGGAAACAAATTCTGCCAACAGGAAGGCTGAGCCTCCTGACACGAGCTTAGCCTGGGTGACGTCTTGGATTTGACCTTGCGGTGCCTGGAGATCCCAGCCACACCACAACAGACTTCCAACCCAGGAGCTGAGGACTGGGTGCCGTGCTTACAGAACGCTATCCTATGGCAAGAGAAAATGAACACAGGCCCATACCACGTTATTACCAGGGAAATCAGGAAGCATCGCAACGGCGGAGGCACTGATGTGAGATGGCAGAATTCCGTGGCACAAAAAAGTTTCTATCATGTGAGCAGATTTATGGAAAATTATACATGAGTGAATTTGTTAGCATTAAGAGACGTGGTTTTTTAAAAAGATTTTATTTATCTACTTGACAGATAGGGATCCCATGTAGGGAGAGAAGCAGGCGGCGGAGCAGGGGAGGGGAGCCTGATGTGGGGCTTGATCCCAATAACCAGGGATCATGACCGGAGCAGAAGGCAGAGGCTTTAACCCACTGAGCCACCCAGGCGCCCCAAGAGAGGTGTTTGTTCCCTAAAATACAACAATCTAATCAGGACCAGTCAGCTGACTGTGGACAAGGACAGCATTGCTACTGAAGACAACAGACACTGGCCGCGCAGGGCACACACAACTGAGAAAGAAACTGTTCAGCCAACCTCTGACCAAAAAGAACCCAGAGGTGGGGGTTTCTGAAGCTACTCTGGTCCTGAAAGCGTCGGTTGGTTCCAGGCAGCAAGAGCAGCGGTGCGGCGAGAAACCAAAGCCCCGGGCTTGCCATGCTGGAGGGCCCACTAGAGAGACCCTCCCCGCTTTCCCGCCCTTACATTCTCTGGCTCGGGCTTCGTAAACTGCTGCTTCTCCTTCTGGCTCGGGCTTCGTAAACTGCTGCTTCTCCTTCTGTCCTCTGGAGCTCTCGGGGGAGCAGTATTGGAATTATCTTGTCCTCAGCGTGAGGAAGAACTGGCCTGTTCAGACGCAGGGTCTGGGGTCCGCACGGCGGGCTGGGTCTGGGCGTGCGTCCGAACTGCTCACACTCTCTCCCTCACTCTCTTCGCCAGGGAGACTGTCCAGGAGTTCAGGCTTTGCTCACGCACTACTTCCAGCTTGCACCACCAGTCCTTCCAAAGAACCTACTTTTCATTTTATTGATCCTCTCCCCGGCGCGTTTTCTGTTTGCTTTCTGCTCTGTACTGTTTACCTGCTTCTCTCACGGAGGCTATTAGACATGTATTTGTACCTGACGCAGTAGGCAGGGAGCTCACCAGTGTCCGGGCTTCATTCAGTATAAGCATGTAAAGCAATGGCCCTCCTTGGGGGCACCTGTGTGGCTCAGTCAGTTGAGCGTCTGACTCTTGGTTTCGGCTCAGGTCATGATCTCAGGGTCATGAGACTGAGCCCCGTGTCCGGCTCCACGCTCAGCACAGAGTCTGCTTGAGAGACTCTCTGCCCCTCCCCCTACTTGTGCTAGGACTCTAAAATAAATACAATCTTGGGGGCATCTGGGTGGCTCCGTGGGTTAAAGCCTCTGCCTTTGGCTCGGGTCATGATCCCAGGGCCCTGGGATCGAGCCCCGCATTGGGCTCTCTGCTCAGCAGGGAGACTGCTTTCCCCCCTCTCTCTGCCTGCCTCTCTGCCTACTTGTGATCTCTGTCAAATAAATAAATAAAATCTTAATAAAATAAAATCTTAAAAAAAAAAGCTATCCCCCTCCTTTCAAATCCCACATCGGCTGCCTCCCCCAAGTTCTGATCCACACTGAAGTCTTTCTTGATTCCTGAGTTACTTGGAAGTGTTTGAACGTCTACGTATCTGAGTGCTATGTGGGAGACAGCCGTCAGTGCTGGGCAGGACCCATTCTCTCTTCCTCCCTAACAGCAGCACGGTGAGCAATGACGAGGTAACATGCCCAGCTCACAAAAACTACCTTTCCCAGTCTTCCTGCAGATCGTCAGGGCCACGCGACAAAGGTCCGGTCAGTGAGCGAGGACGGCATGTTCCCACTGGGACTTCTAGGAAAGTTCCACAGGAGGAGGATTCGGTTGGCAAAGACATCTTGCCCGGCCCTCTCTTCCTGCTTCAAATGCTGATGTGATGGCAGTGGCCTTGGGATCATCCCGCGCTGGAGGGGACCTTCTGGACTGCAGGCATGATCTAGAAGGGTGGGGCTGAACATAGCAGCAGCTGTGATGACCCTGACTCTGCCCCTTGGGAGAAAGAAAAGAAACCTGTCTCGGGCTCAGCTCATTACCTAATGCAGCTCCTGACACTTCTAAGAGACCACTGTGGTACTGGGGTTTTGATCACAGAATAGTCACACATCTGAGAGCATTTATAACTTAGACCAACAATAAAACGAACACTGCTTCATCCACCACCTAACCTGAAAAAGGTAGAACATTTCTAGGCTCACTGTGTTCTTGAAACTACACCTCCCTGTCTCTCCCCACCTCTCATCTCACCAAAGGGAAGCACTACCCCGGATTCTGTGATTAACGTTCCCTTTTACGGTTGGATCATGCAGTTTTGCATCCCTAAGTTATACTGCTCTACTTTGTACCCCACTATTTTTCTGCAATTGTCTTGTTTACTCCAGGTTACGAGCTAGCTCTACGCTGATGCATGGAGCTATGACTCATTTGACCTCACAGCTCTACGCTGTTCGTTGCATGAAGACACCACCATCTATCCATTCCCCCATTTATGGGTTTGTGGGTTATTTCAAGCTTTAAGCTATTACAAAATGCTGCTCCTAACACTCCTGTACGTGTCTCCTGGTAATCCATGGAACAGAGTCTCTAGGAGAGTGCTTCCGACTCTTCTGACACCACGGCATATGTAGAAAATGCCATTTACATGCACACTGGAGGAAAACTGGAGGCATGTAGCACTCTGGAGGCAGCTGCAGAGGCGGCCCACAGAAAGGCATGTTTAAGGTTCGGGGGACCAGTAAAAGGAATCACAGCAATGCCACACAGCCTGGTGGCAGAGACATGCATGACCAGGCCAATGGTGCTGGTTAAGTCCAAACTGTCTCCCAAGGGGCAGAGAGCACTTCCCACTTCCACAGTCCCATGTTAGAGCTCCCTCGGCTCCCCCTCGTCCACAAGCCCGCATGTTGTCAGACTGATGTTCTGTAGGACCAGCTGCTGTGGTCTTACCATGTTTCCTCACCGCTACGGAGATGGGGCATCTTTCTGTGCTGACTGCATTCCTAGCTCCTCTTCTGAGAAGCCTATGTACTTCTCTTGCCCATGTTTTACTGGGGAGTTTCATCTTGAACAGACGGTTTCTGGCACCCTTGATACAGTCCAGATAGTAATCATTTGGCGGCTTTATGTATTCTATAATCTCCCTGCGCGGGCTTGTTTTTCACTTTTCACTCTTCATTATTTATGACAATTAAGAGATTCTGTGCATCAGTCTTTAATGGTTTCAGTCATTTTTGGGCATCTTCTTTAAGAAACTCTTCTCTATGCTATTTGTTATTGAATAAAATAAAACCTGTTTTGTAATCAGAGACTATGCTCTATGAATCTGATGTTCTGTAATATGTGGAGTCTTATTTTCTGATCAAGCAGGAGGCTAATTTTTGCACACGTCCAGGGCATATTTGAGAATGATACACACTTTCCAATAGTTGGCTGGAAGGTGCTCTAACAGATGTCCAATAGATCAGGGATGACCAACACTGGCCGGTGGGGGATGGTAACAAATCCAGCCCCGGCCATCTGCGTACATATTGTGGCCACTTGCACTCCACAAAGCCAGGGTTAAGCAGTTGAGACAGAGACCGTATGGCCTCACGAAGCTGAAAATATTTACTATCTAGCCCTTTATAGGAGCTTGCCAACCTCTCACGTTCAAAACTGTTACCCCTGTCCTTTTATTTTTTTATTTTTTTGTCTGCTTGGTAATGGAAGAGCTGCTTTAAAATCTTTTATGACAATGATACTTTGCAATTTCTGCCAATCCTCACTTGTTATGTTACTTTATGTTGAGGCTCATTTACTGTGTGCAAATAAGTTTCAAATTGTTCAATGTTCATGGTATATCATTTATTCTACCACTAGAACAGTGGTCACTTTTTGTCCCTAGTTATTATTTGCTCTGAAATCTGCCTGGGTGACATTGTCACTCTACCAGTCTCTCTTCCTTAGCGTGAATTATTTCCACTCTTTTCTATCTTAACTTTTGGATGTGTCTCTTATATAGCATACAGCTGCGCTCAGTTATTCTGTGTAACCCGATGCGCACTTCTTAGTCAGAAAGTCTGGTCCATTCATTATGTATAGTGACACATACTTGGTTTCATTTCCACCCTCTTAGACTGTATTTTCTTTTTACCTATTTTTTCCTATGTTCTGCCCCCCTTTTTTCTTGCCTTTTTTTAAAAAAAAAATTTATTTATTTATTTGTCAGAGAGAGAGAGAGAATGCACAAGCAGGCAGAGAGGCAGAGAGAGAGCAGGTTCCCCACTGAGCAAGGAGCCCGATGTGGGACTCTATCCCCTGACCCTGGGATCATGACCTGAGCCGAAGGCAGTGGCTTAACCAAATGCACCACCCAGGCATCCCTTGCTTTCTTTTGATTAAAATTTTTGCTCCATTTTTTTTACCTAATAAAGGTTTGGTTTTTTTTTTTAAACCATGCAACATTGTCTTTTATTATGTATGGCTTTTAAAAATTATTTCCTCAATCTCTCCATACAGAGGCAAAAGAAAGTATATTATTTAACCTACAGAACTGGGAAATATTGACCACTGCCTAGAGGAGGGAAAATCAACCCTAAACAAGCTTAACCAGGAGGCCAATTCATCTGCCGACCTCCAAAAACATGGAGATGAACATGATAGACAGACTGTGCCCCATCTGAACCTTCATTCACCACCATTCGATAACCCTTCTTCAGGCCCAAATCAGCAGCACATTTCTTGCCAACAATCATTAAATGTCCAAGAAGACTTTCATCATCATCTTCTGCTACAGAAATCTGGGATATATGCTCTTGGGTATCACCAGAAAATGAGTTGGTGCTTGAGGGGAAATGTCATGGAAAGCAAGACACTGGTCATCCTCAAAAATGATTTTGGCTGGGATTTCCTTGCGAATGATCTTCCCGAAGATTGTGTCGCCACCAGGCCGCGCGGCCAGAGCCTTGGCGATCTCATCTGCCATCTCGGCCTCCCTCCCGCGTGGACGTCCTGGGCAGAAGCTCGAGAGGAGGGAGCTACCTAATGAAGTTTTAACGCTTTCACATGTTCCCCTAGCATGATAACATGAATTCTAGACTTAATATAGTCAAAAATTCCATCAGTGTCTTAACCCTCCTCTGCAACAATGTAAGAGCAACTGAACTTTTTTTTTTTTTTTTTTTTTTTTTTTGAGAGGGAGAGAGAAATGGAGCAGAGGGAGAGGGAGAAGCTGACTCCCTGTTGAGCAGAGAGCCTGACATGGGGGCTCGATCCAGGGACTCCAAGATCAACATGACCTGAGCCTAACTAAAGCAGACACTTAACCAACTGAGCCCCCCAGGCATGCCAAGCATCTGAACTCTTTCTGTCAGATTTAAACCCCTTTGCTTGCTTCTTTATTTTTATTGTGGTTTTCAATGGAGAAATACATCATCTGTTTGCAAAACAGCGCTTGAAAAATACAAGGGGTACAGGTTTTACAAAACAAAGCCAACTCCAGTCATGAGACACTATGTACATCATGTGAAAAAAACTTGTCTGATATTCAGTTAATGAAAACTAGAAAGCTCCAAGTTTCCAATGTGGTTAAACAAATAGAATTACATAAAACACTTAATAAACTAATTTTCCCGCCAACGTGTAAACAAAATGACAAGACTACATTTGTGCCTGGCAATTCCAGCCAGACCCCACAGGTCTCGCGCACACTTCACCTGACTTACTGTGGCGGAAGGGCAAGGTGACTGCACGGGGCAAAGATGTGGGCAACAGGAACACTGTGAACTTGACATCACAAAGTAGGGGTGAAAACAAAGCCTCAATTACTGCAGAGCCTAAAAGGAAGAAGACTATATTCCAACTTTGGAAAGTTAATCTAGAAGGATAGGGAAAGGGCTTAAGAAATAAATTACGGTTTCACATGAAAAATGCACATGTGGTAGAAAGGCAGGAATCAGGACCAGGCTAACCGGAAAACTGTCAGGCTCACTGTGTCCAAATTAAGACAAAACTTCAATTCATCTACATCTGCAGCCATTCACGTGTCCTAAACATGGACGTCCTGCCACTTAGTTATGAGTAGTCTTTTTTTTTTTTTTTTAAAGGAAGGCATTCCTAATCTCTTGTAGAATAAAACAAAAACCGGAAGCTACTAGATATCAAGTGCTTGCTAGGAACTATTTTGTATGTTTCCACATATAAAATTTACCGATAAATTTTAGTTATTCCTTTAAAAATAAAAATTGGCTTAAATATTTTGGAGAAGATAACTTTTTGCTACAGGTTTAAACTGGAAATTAGCTTTACTGTAAGCAGATACTCTGTGGGTGCACACAAAGTTTCTCCTCTGTAGGTCAAATAGCCATCCGAGACCGGTAACTGTTTCCCAATTCATTACTTTCAGTAAAGCTTTCATGAAATATTAGCCATGGAATCAAAATCCAGTGTTTTGTACCATATGACCACAGGATTGTGGGTTTCACATTGTGGTTAAGAATACATTAGCATTCTGGGTTGTTGTTTTTTTTTTAGGACTCTTACATACAAGCATACCTCGTACATACAAGCAAAGAGAAGGAAGGGGAAGTTAAAGGTTGTTTTTTAGGACAAATGCTTAAGGACACAAGAATATGGAGCTCTGTTAGCTATGAGACAGTATTTGCTGTGTGACTGCTGATTGTATGCACTCTAAAACAATTCCACAGATAAAACCAACATATTATTTCTTGATGGCATCCCGGCAAAACCAAAGACTTACTGATCACTGTTTCAGTGTCAGATATATACCCAATGAGCTGACATTTCATTTTAAAGGGTTAAAGCTACGTCATGGGGACCAAGCTAAATGGATGTTTGTGCTTTTTCTGGAGTTTAGTACACACTACACAAGGGCATCTGGTTTGACAGTTAATAAAGAAGAAAAATCTTTAAGAAAAAAACTAAAGTTCATCAAGCTGAAAAACTTAAAATTAGTTCTACTTTCTAATAAAAATATACATAAAGTGCATCATCAGTGTAAGGAATTTCAATACCAGTTTGTATTGCAAATTTTCCCCAACAATGCATCAAACATAAATCCAGTCCGGATGTCAGGCATGGGTACAAATATAGCTGGAGGGCTTTTTCTCTTTTCTCTTTATGGGCAGTCTTCCTTTAAAAGTTACTGTAATCGCTGCTGACGCATTTGTAGTAGTACTTCTAGCATCATATACTAACCTGGACCTCTGATCAAATTAGCCAAGTAAGGGAAGTTACCAAGTAAGGCTAAATCTAGCTTGAGTCAAATCTAGTTTGGTACCCTTCGTTCTCCTCCTTTAGCATTTGAAGACCACAGGTTGGGTTGGCAGATATAATTTATGGACCTTTGAGGTTGTTTGTATCAGTTCAATCTGTCTTTCCAAATTCTTGGTAATAGGATCTGCAGGGAGAGCCGGGATATTAGAAAGTTCTGTACTGGATGTTTGCCACAAGGCCAGCCACTGTCGGAGTAGTTTCTAATGGAGTTGTACTTGTCTCTTTATGAGTCTGTTCCTCTTCTTTTAGTTTCCTTGGTCCTTTATGAGGTGAGAATGCCGACTAGACGCCCACGATAGGATTAGCTATGTTTGTCGCAGTGCTCCCTGAAGGCCTGGGTGGATGGTTTACCAGACGTGTTGAAGAAACAACTCTGGCAACTGTGGCCTTTGGTAGTGGAAGGAGGGCTGGCTGTGAGGCAGTCTGAGGAATGCTTTCGCTTGACGCACCTCCTAAGCTTTCGCTTGGAGTCCCTTGTTGCAAGGAAACTTCAGTAACTTGTACGGCGGTCACAGATGCTGCCATTACAGCAGGAGCAGGACTGTTTCTGCCCTGAGAGCTGCCAGTCACTGGGCCGGTCTTCATAGTGCCAGCAGGTAAAGGCACAGACATGCTGTCTTCACTGTCTGTAGACAAGCCAAGGCTGCTGTCACTCAAAGCTGTTAAAGTAACACCTTCCGATGAATGGGTTTTCCGTTTCTGAAGCACATGATTAGGCAGCAGTTGATGAAGTTCCTTTCTTCTTAAATGCATTGCAGCAATTTTCATATCCATCTCAAACATCTTGCTATTTATTGCTTGCCTATAAACGGTATCTGTGAAAGACTGGATATCATAGGTGAGATCAATACTGAGAACCTCGGAGTTTTCTGGCCTTTTTAACACTAACCCAATCACCCACATCGTACGAAATTGTTCCTTGTCAGGATTTTCTTTAGGTGCCGGAAACGACTGAGGATTCACATGCGCCAGAGTAATAAATTCATTCTTCTCCAAGCTTCCAACCAGGATTCGGATTTTTGACTCCACCAAGCCCACCCATTCTAGATGTTGTTTTTCTGTTGGTGCACTTGCTAGGAGTACAATATAATGCTTATACTTTTGAAAGAAGCTTCGAGCTTCAAAAAGCTTAGACCACTCTGCCTTACTCAGCAAAATTTCATGTGTGATAGCAAGCCCTTGTTTAAACTCCTCAATCATGACCATCCTTGTTGAAACAGACACATTGTATGTGGAGTTCTGCTGTGGGTACGCTGGTGTGATTATGGGCATAAGATGGTACCTATCACTGGGATTTACTCTTGGGTCCCATACAGGCAAATTAAGATTCCGCTCTTCAGGCTCTTTCAGTAGCACTGGATTTGGCCATTCCCATTCTGAAAATACCAAGAAAAACTTACGAACAAGAGTTGATGCTATTGCATTTGGGTAGAGCTGGCAAGTTCTCGCTACTAGCATGGCCCAAGAAACACCTCCCAGGAATCCTAATATATTGGAATAGATATTGTGGCATTTGGCCCACAGTTTGATGGCTCTGAGAGTTAACCTGAAGTTGTCAATGTTTGGAACTAGATGTAAAATTTCATCTGTCACCCGGCAACCGTTAAGGCTTCTTATGCATCTAATATCTAAGTTTTTAAGCAGACTGTCATCTCTTAGGTCCAAATCTTCTGGAATAGTCTGCAGTGCCAACCTCGCAAACAAAATATCAATCTCTATACCATCAAAACACAGTTTAATAACTGGTACAAAGGCCTCCTCAACAGCCCTTAAATCTTTTACTTCTTCGTGTAGTTTCAATTTGTCATAGAATGAGGTGAAAAAGTCACTTCGATCAACATGTCTCGGCGCAACGCACAGCGCATCAATGTCAGCGCCTTTCGTGTGTACTCCTAATCTGTAAGAGCCAAACGTAAAGATTTTCCCTCCAACATTTTCAATTACAGCTTGTGGAAGGCTCTTGCTTTCACTGATTTCTCTTATCCATTCCTTTACCAGATTATTTAATTTTTCCAAAATTAAAATCCTGCGCTGCAGTTCCTCTTCCTCTTCAAAAACCCCAAAGGGCTTCAGGGTTTCAATTAACTTCTGGGTAAGTACGCAGTCAGTCTCCTTGGGGGCTGCTAAGCTGATGGGGGAGGAGATGCCATAGCGCTTGGGCGGCGGCGGTGTCTGTTGTGATCCGGAGGTTGTCACCGGAAACGGCATCATCTCTAGCGCGGGCCCTGCCACGCCAAGTCCCCCGCCACCGCGACCGCGACCTCCACGGCCGCTACCCGGGTCATGATCCGCTGAGGCGGGAGGGGCGGGGCTCCTACCAACCCAGGTCCAACCCGCTCCCTCACCACTCCCGCCGCTTCAAGCGCCTCCCGGTAGTCCCCTCTGCCCCAACATGGCGCCCGGGCCCTCAGAGAGGCGTTCTAGAACGGCCACGCACAACACGTATGCCACGGCGCCTGCGTGCCGCGCGGAGCCTCACGGGAGTTGTAGTTTCCGAGGTTCCGCCACAAAACTCCCGACAGGTGTAGGTGGTCGGGGTACGCCTCGCTCTCGGCTTCATCCGTACTGGTTACACACACCTACCGTCCAGTCCCTTGATCACCATTTTCCCATACACCTCAGATCGTCTTCCTCTCCAGGGGCAGCTTCGGGTAGCCTCTGCCCTCGGGTGCATCCTTCAGAAGCCCCTCAAAGTGAGGGTCTGCGGTGCAAAGCACCTGCATTGCGTCCTCCGCGGCCAGGTGCCTGGCCGGTGGTGTAGCTGGGTCTGCCACTCCGGGCTGACAGTTCTGTTCTTCCCAGCTGCCGCCTCTGGTTTCTACGGTCTCTGTTGAGAAGTGCCCAGTCTGGCTGACCTGCTCCCCTGTCCTTTCCTCTGGCAGCTGCAAAAATCCTCTGTGCCCTCAGTCTCCTGCGGTGTGACCACCACTAGGTGTCAAGGGGCACACGTGATTTCTGAATCATAAGATTCATGCTTTTTATTCCATGACCTCAGGAAGAAACTCAGGCATGTCCTTAGAATATGCTCCTCACACTGTTCTCTTCTCTTGATTCTCTTCATGTGGACAAGGATAAACTTTCTCATTGGGTTCTCCATGTCTCTTACCTCCTGTTTCCTCCTGGGTGGTGATCAATTCTCCAGTTGTTGTAGTTAGTCTCAGCTGTAGTTAGTCTGCTGTTTAAGCCATCACAGAAGCATCTATTTAAGTACTTACATTTTTAATTACTGGAAGCATTATCTTGTTATTTTCCACATCTTCCCTCTTTGGAAGACATTCTATTACTTCCTGTTTCCTTTCTACCTTTTATTCAGTAAACATTTCAAACTTACTTATTATTCTATAACTAGTTATAACTATTACTAATGGTCCCAATTCTTAATACTCTTAAGTATTAATTCTTAATACTCTCAAGAATCTGAGTCTAGCTTATTTTCTATGGACTCAGACAGGCATTGCTTCAGGGGTCTTATAATTTTTGGATCGTGATCTCATCTCTGGTGAGTCTGGGGATGCCTGTGTGGATGTACTTCCAAAGAGGAATCGTTTCGTCCCTATCAGATGTCCTTGTATGCTATCAAATTGTATGCTGTAATTGAATTCCTTTTCCAAGGACTAGCCAGATCACCTGAGTAGTGTGATTCTGAATCCCAAAAATACGTTAAAGGAAGAGTGGTTTTTTATTCTAGGGAAGAGTTTTCCCCACCCAGAGCCCAGATCCAGAAGGAGAACTCTGTCACCTCCTTTTACCAGCTATCAGATTCTTCCTCTCCCATCTTCTACACTCAGTGTGTCGCCCTTCAAGAGTTGCAACCATATCCAGGGGTTTCAGTTCCCACTCCCTGCCTCTTTAGGTCCTGAAGTCTCTCTTTTCTTTTTTAAGATTTTATTTATTTTATTTGACAGATAGAGATCACAAGTAGGCAGAGAGGCAGGCAGAGAGAGAGGAGGAAGCAGGCTCCCTGCTGAGCAGAGAGCCCAATGCGGGGCTCGATCCCAGGACCCTGAGATCATGACCTGAGCCAAAGGCAGAGGCTTTAACCCACTGAGCCACCCAGGCACCCCTCTAGGTCTCTTTCTTGGGCAGCTGTTAAAGTTTCTTGATTGCAAAGACCGGCAAATGCCTCCAGAACAATCATAACATAGAGAGCCAGCTAAGAGTCTGAGATTTCGAAGTACCTCTTTTTGGTTTCTTTTCACCCCTGCTGATTTACTTTATTTTCTTGGGTACTCAGCTATGCATCGTAAAGGAGATTCTTTTATATTTCAACCAACACTTCCAGGCACTTTACATAGAAAGATTTTCTAGGGTAAGTAATCCCAACATATTGTAAGAAACAGAAGTACCTATTTTTCTACCCATTTCAATATAGTTTGAATGCTCAACATTCCAGCAACACAGCTATCAGTAAGGTCTTTGGTGACTTCCATGTTGCCCCATAGGTGCCCCTATTTTCACAGCTTTAAATATCACCTATTTACAGCTTAATTTAAGCCTCTGTAACAGACCCTTTTTAAAGATTATATATACACACACACACATACATATGTATGTATGTATATGAGAGAAAGCACGTGCACGCACGAGAGAGGACAGGGGAGAGGAGCAGAGGGAAAGGGAGAGAATCCCAAACAGACTCCACCTGAGCACACAGAGAGCCCCACACAGGGCTCAATCCCACAACCCTGAGATCATGACCTGAGCCAAAACCAAAAGACAGACACCTAACCAACTGAGTCATCCAGATGCCGCATGACAGACTGCCTTCTGAGCTCCAGATCTGTATTCTGACTTCCTGTCTACCATTTCCATTGAACATCTGAAACTTAACCTAGTCCGAAGAGAGCTCTTACTCCTCCCTCCATAATTTGTTTCTCTCTCAGTCACCATTTTAGTAAATGGCATCTCCACAAATGCGCACGCCAGCAACTGGGGAGTCGTTCTCAACACCTCCCTCTTTCTCAAACTCACCATCGAGTTCATTTACAAATATTGTTGATTCTGCCGCCAGAATATATTTGGGGTTCATACACTTCTCTCTGCCTGTTCTCTCACAACTCTACTTGAGGTCACCATCAACTCTCATCTAAACTCCTATAATAACTTAATTAACTGCCTATTACGGACTTTTTCAAGTATTTTCTACGAGGAGCCAGAGTGGTGTTTTAACCCCTTCAGTGGCCTCCCATTATACTTAGTCTAAAATCTAAGATACCCAACAACCCAGGTTCGTCTTCCCCTGACCATCTCACCAGCCTCAGTGCCCACAGCTTCCCCCCATGCTCCAGCCACACGGCCTTCTTCCAGTGCTGAAGGCACTGAAGGCAGTGCCTTGCCTTTGCTTCACTGTCTCACATCCCTGAGTCTGCACACAATGCTCTTCCCTCCGCCCAGAAAGCTCTTCTGGCTCCACAGGTGTCCACTACTCTTCACCTGGTTAATATGTTGTCATTCTTGAGACTGGCTTAAAATTTACCTCCTCAGAGAGAATTTTCCTAACCTTCATGCTCGACTAGCACATGTGCTTTTCTTCCACAGCAGTGACCACAGTTGGTAATTACGTTTTCCATGTGATTGTTTCTTTGCCTTTGCTTCCCACTAGACTCTCCGCTCCTTGAGAACATGATCTATTTGTTTTTTCCCGGCTATCTATATATACACCCGGTCAGGCACCAATGGAGTAGCGCTCAGCAAATATTCGCTGACAAATGAATGAATGAGCACGAAAAATAAAATTCTTTCTCCTTTGAGTCACTGGTAATCAACATCCAGAAGACTCGTTTCTTGGATTTTGATTAGGTAGAGGTCAGTTTCCGATCTACATGTTGCAACCCAATTCATTTCGGGGCTCGGTTCGTAGCTACTTATCCCCGTTGGCTACAGGGAGTTCCTGTGGCCTCATGACTCCAGCAGCCCACGACACTACAGCACCTTTTGATGAGGGAGGTGTCCGTGGGTCAGGGGCTCATACTCAGTGCCTGAGGATGGGGAAGGGCCACACAAGGAAGTACACCACTGTCACAGCAGCCTCTCTGGAAGAAGCTGGGGTCCAGCAGTGCTTACTAAGAAACCAAGTGGACGTGTCTACAAGCCAGAAGTTCTGTTTCTGGAGAATACCATCAGAGAACTCTGGAAGGACCCTTAAGAGGATGGATGTACCATTGTTCATTGTAGGATGAAGCTGGATTTAACCTGAGTGCCCGTGATTTGGGGAACGGATAATGTGGTGTATGTAAATACATGGAAATGATGGAAAACTATGCTTCCGTCAAAAGCGACAAACTGAAATTTACAGCACCACAGGGAGATATTAATCTTATCATGCAGTGTCCTTAAAATTAAACTTTGATAGGGCACCTGGGTGGCTCAGTGGGTTAAGCCTCTGCCTTCAACTCAGGTCATGGTCTCAGGGTCCTGGGATCGAACACCACATCGGGCTCTCTGCTCCACAGAGAACCTGCTTCCCCCCTTTCTCTGCCTGCCTCTCTGCCTACTTGTGATCTCTGTCAAATAAATAAATAAAATCTTTAAAAAAAAAAGTTTGAACTTTGATATAGTCAAATCCATCTACCTTTTCCCCTTGCAGTTTGTGCCTTTTAAGCCTTCTGTGAAGTCTTTCCTTCTCTTAGCTGAGGCCAATTATCCAAACACCAATTACAAAATCCTTTCCCCACTACCTAGGAGGCAATCTACATTGCACCAAATTCCCATTGGGTCAGTCAACATAGGTCTGCCTCTGCCTTCTCTATCCTGTGCCCTCCATCTGCTGGGAAATTCCTGCCCCTAAACCACATGTCTGAATTACCGTGGTTTTAAAACACGTCTCAGAGCTGAGGAGGCCAATCTCCCCCATGCTCATCTTGTTCAAACCGATCTTGGGCATCTGAGAACCAGGCTCCTTTCACAAAGATGGACTCAGTCTGTGCAAGGACAGCACAGCAAAGGTGAACTTAGGACTCACTTATGCTTTCACTCCATACGCATCCGAACATGTGTTCAAGATCTCTGGCGACATTTCTGCCACTACAACCATCAGAAGGAAAAAAAAGGAGTTGACTAGCATTCTCTGTTTATTATTATCTAAAACCAGTGAGAGACACTGTGCTATATGATTTAAATATATCCCCGGCAAGCTTTCCCCAAAATTATAAGACCCTTTTGGGAACCAACAGATATCAACCTGCTTTAAATGTTAATAAAACACAGTTGTTAGTATGTTAATACTTCTTGGATATGCTTCACATGGTTGGCTGGACTAAATGAGGTTTCTCTTTCCATTTAACCAGATTCAAAATTTTGGTTTTATGTCTACCCGTTTCAAGACAACTTTAAAGAGGTTGATGTGCTTTGGTCCAATTTGGTACAACCCAGAAGGGATCAAGAACCAGTGGATTTGTTATACTAGGCACAAATGCTGGCTAATGGGTTTGTTTGTTTTTAACATACTTCTTCCAGAATTTTAAAATCAGTTTCGGTAAAACTGTAAAGAGGTTTTAGAAAATGAGTTAAGTGTTATTTATAGAATCACTAGTTACTAGTGACAAGCAATTATCACCCCCTCTCACCATGTGAGCATCCCAGTTGGGGGCCAAACATGAAGAAAGATGAGGAACCGGGGATCTGAGGGCTGCCAGATGTCTGGTGTTCCTGCTCATCCCCCACCCCGACACCTAACCCCTCCGGCCCCAGCACCCCGGGGGAGCCGGCACGCCTGCACACACACACTCCTTTTCACTGCCTAAATTCCTGCCCTGCAGTGTCCACCCTGGCCACTTCGCCAATCCCTCTAGTTTACAGCTTGTTAACATTTTACACCAGTTCTGACCTCCCACTGTGGGTTTGGAGGTAAGCTTTGGAGGTTCCCTGTATAATGTGGCCGGAAGTCCCCGGGGAGGCGAGGGTGCTGCTGGCCGGGCCCCCAGTGGGCGCGACCCAGCTCAGGGGAACAGGACTGTTAGGCCACCTCCAACACTGCACTTCTTTTTTTTTTTTTTTTAATTTTATTTATTTATTTGACAGACAGAGATCACAAGTAGGCAGAGAGGCAGGCAGAGAGAGAGAGAGGAGGAAGCAGGCTCTCCGCTGAGCAGAGAGCCCGATGTGGGGCTCGATCCCAGGACCCTGGGATCACGACCCGAGCCAAAGGCAGAGGCTTTAACCCACTGAGCCACCCAGGTGCCCCCCAACACTGCACTTCTTTGTGAAACTGAAGGTTCTGGACTTTTTAAAAATCTACACAAGGAATTAAAGATGAGACAGGTATAAGCAAGTAACCATTTGACTTTATGTTCTCTTTGAATTAAAAATTCTCAAAAATGTCTAAGCTCAATGACTTTAGACTGATAAAAAGAGTTAGCAGTTGTCTTGCTTTTCATCAAACCACGTAAAATAAACTCTGCCCACAATGATTCTATCTCTGTGACTATGCTTAAAGGAGTCTCACTCAAGACTCACAAGGCAGTCACCCCCCAAATAAAAGGAGACGAAACCCCAGATTGCCTCTTTTATCCTGAGAGAAGTTCTTAAAGAGCAGATTCATTGCAGAAGGAAAATGTCAAAAGCACGGGGAGGTTGGGGGATGTGTGAGGATGGAACTCATGATGCACAATCCATGAGTGGGGACAGCGGAGGGCAGCCCCAACATTTCTGCCACTGGCAGGGGGGTGTGGGGGTCCAGGCTCCGTCTGCCCATCTGTGGATGGAAAGGTTTAAGGAACCACACACCAAAGTCAGGTGCTCAGAGTCATGTATCTGCCACCACCAGCCACTCACACTGGGCCTGAAGGAGAGGGGAGGTGGGCAGCTTGTACCGTCAGGTGCCCAAGGGGCACAGTCACTCAAACGACAGCTTGGACCAGGGACCGCCGCCCAATCGGCACACCACCCTCTCTCCTCCCCGTCCCCAACCCCCAGCAAAGAAAATGGACTCTAACTCTGGAGTCTTAGACACAAGTGGGAAGTGGGACTCAGGGAGGAGCTTGCTCCCCTTGCGGGCAGCAGTCCTTCAACAGGCACTTAATGAGCCCCTACTGTATGCCCCACACTGCACAGACCCTTGTATGGTGGTTGGTCACAAGCCCGGAGGCCGAGAGGCCATACAGTGGGATGGCCTGCACACCTCGGGTCAGAGGCTCTAAGCTTGCCTCCTTCACAGAGGACACCCGAAGCAGGGAAGGAGCCCCCATGTGCAGGGACTGGAACAATGCCGAGCCTCCGAGGGCCACGCAGGCCACACAGGAATCCACAGGCAGGAAAACAAGCCCCGCATGTCACCCTTAAGTTACTGGGCTTTCAAGGCACCCAAGTCCCTCCGTGAGCCACAGAGAGCAAGCGTGGCCTGAGGACCATGAAGGCACATGGCCACGTTTCCACATACAGGAAACATTGACCACCGGCCCCAGTGGTCAAGCACTTGCTGTGGCCAACAAACTAAGCTCAGGCCGCTGGGTCCAAACTGGTGCTTCCCAGTCCAGGACCATGTTTGCCCCCAGGGACACCCGCTAATGCCAGAAGACATTTTCAGTTGCCACAGCAAGAAGGGGTGTTGCTGGCACCTAGCGGGCAGAGGCCTGGAACTACAAACTACCCTCCGGTGTACAGGTCGGCCCTCGCAGCAAACCACGGACCGAAAACGTCAGTGAGGCCAAGGCTGAGAAATCCAGGCTAAACACACCCTTCAGGAACCTTCACTCTCCCCCTCCCAAGCCACTGATAGAGACCACATGGCCCAGCTGTCACCCCTCCCCAAAGTGTGCAGAAGTGATCACTATCTCCGTGTCAGTGACAGGACCCAGAGCCCTGTCCGAAACACCAGCCTCCTGGGAATATGTGAGTGGGAGAGGCCCTGCTGCCCCGCCTACGCAGCCGCCTCTCTCCCGGAGCGGATGCACAATATTTTGATACTCTGGAAATCAGGGGGAAGCTGGCAGCTGTGAAAAGACAGTGTTTATGAAAACAGAACCCAGAGTGCCTGAGTGCATTACTATGGGTGCAGAGTAGTGGTCCAAACGGTGAAGGGGAGCCCCAGGAAGTGCCTGGCGCACCCTTTCACGCCCTGATTCAGAGGGGACCCCCCTGAGTTTGCAGGAAGAGGGCCACTCCCGGCAGCTGCTTAGCTCCAAAGAGCCACCAGGACGCACACTCTGGACACTGGCTAAGCGAGCCCCGACCCCCAGGCCGCATGAAGTCACGTGCACACTGCACACACTGGTGCACACAGATGCACACATACACACACATGCATATGTGCACATGCAGACGGTCTCTTCCCTTCCCCAGCACTCTTCCCAGACGAGGCAGACTGCTGCTGGCTCACGGGAAGAGTAGGGACAAGCTGGCCTGCTTCTGGGGGAAGGAGGAGAGCAGAGAAGCGTGGAGCCCCGCAGTGCAGGGGAATTCAGCAGGGGCCCACATCCCCCCATCCCCTCCACACCCCGCCCCCCGCAGCCTCCTGGCCACACACAAGGCCAGCGAGGCGCCCCCTCTCTAGAGGACAGGCAGGCACAGCAGGGGCTGGGGGAGGTGGGGTTCGGCAGGAGACACCGGGCAAAGTCTGCCGGAGCAGGCAGACCAACAAGCTTGAGATTCCTTCTCATTATCGGACTTGGCCCAGAATCGTCAACACACACAGAACATTCGCTGCGGCTCCTGGGGGGCGGCTCAGACGACCCACAGCCTCCACATGCCTCCCTGCACCGTCTCGCCCATCACGGGCATGGGGGGTACAGCATGGCCAGGGGTCCCAGAGTGCCCTGACCACACCCCAAGGGAAGGCCGGCAACTTCCCGGGGTCCAGGAGGCCTGCTTCAGGCAGGTAACACAACCCGCTTCCAGCCCGGAGAAGTGTGTCAGTGAGACTGCTCCCGTCAATAGACTCTTTATTTGAAAGGTTTTGCAAAACCAGCACCAGGTTGAATAGGCTGTGGGCAATCAGGCCTTCTCTTGCCTCGGCTCACATAAAGGCAGGCCATCTGCAAGGGGCTGGTGAAGAAGGAGACAGAGTCCCATGTCCTACAGATGGCATCTGGCCCCAGGGCCCCACCAGCCATCACCTGTACGACACAGAGCCAGCTTTCGAAGGCCCTGGCCGGGCACCCAGGGCAGAGTGACCCCTGTGCCCTTCACTCAGCAGAGAAAACACCAGGTGAGACAGTGACCAGGAGCTGAACACCAGTGCAGGCCCTCAGCATGTCTGCCTGGCCTGGTGGGAGGCAAGGCAGGACCAGATAAAAAACCAAAGCCTGGGCCTGCCGGAGGGCTGGGGAACTCGGGGTGCTGGTCCAGGGAGGCTTGAAAACAACAATACAAACGACACCCAGGCCTGCTTGTGATTCTCACCATGTGCCAGCAACTCCCAGAGCCGTCAGGGGTAATTCCGCCCCCATCAGAAGGACCCCAGCTCTGTCCTCAGCTCAGTTCTGCCTGGAAGCACACGGAACAGACTGCTTGCCACATACAGGAAACACTAATAACACGCAACTATGACCCCCTGCACGTCTGCCACGCACCGTGCTAAGCGCTTTACTGTATCACTAACGCCCATGATGCTGAAGTCATGGCCCCATTCTCCAGATTGGGAAACCAAGGCCACAAGAGACAAACTAATTTTCCCAAGGTCACAGAGGGCCACTGCTGCTGAATGTCAACCATGGCCCCCTCTGGACTGTGAGACTCAGAGGTTCCCATCAGGCCCGAGTGACTCCAGCCCCTGGGAGACCCACCGACCCCCACCCCACCCCCTGCTCATCTCTACACACTGAAAGTACAAAGCAGGCCCCGGAGCAGAAGCAGGGCTAGAGAGAATGAGCATTTGCAACACCTCGGGGACACACACAACAGGTCAGGAGGGCTCAGGGCCCCTTTCAGCCCCGGGACATCATGAAATCAAACGACAACACAGGGCCACACAGAACAAGTCCCTTCTTTACACAGAGCCACCATTTTCTCCAGGAAATTAAGAAAAAAACAAATACAACTTAAAATACATTTAGGAGTCTTTTACCTTTGAAAAAAATTATTGTTTATGGTGTTCACCTATTAACATAATCAACTTCCCACCAACTGAACAAGAAGCAGACACAGAGCGGCGGCCCATAGGCCTCCAGCAGCCCCAGGCACCCACAGACCCAGGCCCACCCAATGCACCCCGTCCCCTCTGGAGACCCGACTTCCTCCCTTGTCCTTCCACCAGCTCGTCCCTGAGATTCCAGACTTCTCTAACGCACCCGCCACCCGCCGGGCCCCAGAGCACGTGGTGCGCCCGGCTCTGACCGCAAGACTAAAGCACCAGCCCCCAGTCCTGCAGGAGAGACGGACCGCAGTCTCCAAAGGAGCTTGAATTAAAGCGGGAAATCTATGAAGTCCTTAAACGCCGTGATAGAAAACTCAGCCTGGTATTCCTGAGTTTTCCCCCAAACAGAGCTCCGAGCCTCTGGCTTCCTGTTCTCCCCAGGCCCGGCCGCTCTCCCTGAGGCTTCTCCCCATCCTCACCTGCGGTCATGGTGTCCACGTCCTTGGCTGCCAGCTCCTCCACGTCAGACTTCTTTCTTAGCTCAAACCTCCGGGACAAGCCTTCTCGGGGTTTCCATAATTCCTGGATCAAGAGGGGCTTCTCGTTATCTCCAAAGACCCGAAAGCACTCAGCCTGCCACTGCTGCCCCGAGCCGCCGGCCTGGCCCACCACGTCGCACAGCACGTACTGGCTGGCGCACTCGGGGCTCAGGGCGTAGCGCTCCAGTGCCTCCTTCACCAGCTCCTGGGCGCTGGACATGCAGGTGGCCAGGACGCTCTTGTAGTGCGTTCCCGTGCAGACGCTGTCCCCGAACACCTTCAGGACCCCAGGGGCCGAGAGCTGCGTGGAGAGTTCCGCGGGGTCGTCGCTGGCACCCAGGCTGGAGAAGGTGGTGTCCAGGTCCCGGTACTTGTAGCTCAGCGTCCTGGACAGCATGCTGGACAGCAGCTGGCTCTGCCGCTTCAGCTTGCTCTTGGTGGGGGGAGACATGATGAAGTGGGCCCCATAAAACATGGCGGGCCCGTCGTCATGGACAATGGCGGGTGGCTCTGGCCAATGGCACGGAAAACACTGCGTCCTGGGAGAAAAACGTCAGGTGGGTCAGCATCGGCCATCGAGTGGCAAGAGCAAACGAGGCTCAGGTGAGTCTAGCGGACATAAGGGGTCATCCAGGGCCTCACGTCCCAACCCAGCTAGCAGCACGCTCCCTCCGGCCACCAGAGCACCTAAATCGCAGGGACCGCGGGGGACAAAGCAGGTTTGAACAACCTGAGTTGCCCTTCAAGGAAAGCCATTACCGGGAAGCATGAAGAGGTCACCAAGAGGTAAGCCCCGCTCTGCAATGGGGTTCTGATGTCTGCGGAGAGCCAGGCGCATGCGCCCTGTGGCAGGCAGCCAGGAAACAGGCCCCGGGCACGTGGATGAGCGGACTTGTCCAGCAGAATTGCGACAGGGCTGGCGCTGTCCCGTGGGAGGCAGCCCACAGAGGGTAGCAATGCTCATTGCCTTAAGCTCAGCCTCTCCTACACCATAACCCCTAATACGCAAAATTAATCACAAACACCAACGGAACTAAAAAAACGGGCAAAGACACGGACACATTAACAGAGTGATCGGACACCCGGAACACAGATCCCCCAAAACGCGGCTCCTCGATGACTGGTCCTGGCTTGAAGGAGCTGCTTCCCTGGGGCAGCTGCTCTACAACGTCCACGCGACCACAATGGACACAAAAGGGCTCTTCCAGAACCAGCGGAGGCATGACTGGAATGTATGCATCCCACCCACTGCATCCAGCCTGGTATTCAGCCATACAGTCCAGCGATACAGTCTCACTGGACAAATCAGAAGACAGCTCTGGGGCGCTGTGGTGTGTCATAAAATCATAATTCCATGCACCTAGAGCTCGAAGGGCTTAGGATTCTAAAGAGAGAGTTTACCAGGCTCTCCCTGCCCAGGAGCTGTGGGAGCAGGAGGGCAGCCTCGGCTTCCTAAACACCGAAGCTTTGCAACAAGTCGGGGACACTGAAAAACCACACCCATCCATCACCCAGCCACCCTACATTCAACTCCTGTGCTCTTGTCCTCGCCGAAGAAACAGGAGGCAGACTAACCCAGAAAAGTCTATCCTCTCGAGGCTCTGCAAAGAATGGCCCAGGTCCCAGTGAGTACAGCAGTGGGCCACTGTCTCTGGGACAAATGTCAGCACTCAGCCAGTGTCTGCAGTCCTGACCCACTGCCGGCTCCATAGGCACCAGAGAAGGCTTTCTGGAAGCGAAGCTGTGTGCTTAGGGCAGGAGAAAGTCACTGAGGACCCCTTCCAACCAAAGGACCCACACTGACCCCAAGGGAGCCCACAGAGGACCTGCGCTTGGGCCTCCTGCTAGCTGTCCTCTAGGCTTCCGTCACGTTCTCTAAGTCCCTCACTCCGTCTGGGATGGAGAGTCTGGCCGAAAGTGTGGAAGCAGACCTGCCATTCAACTCCTCTAGGACCAGCCTGGGTCTGTCCACCGCCGCACCCTCAGAGAATACCAAATGCTTCAGAACCTTCTGACAGCTTCATGCGCCAAAGGCCAAAGACGAGGTTCCAAACACTGACGCCTGCCCCTCGGGGGTGGGCGGGGGACACTCCTGTCCTGTAGCCTATCATTTGTGCCCCCCCCAAAGCTCTTTAGCACATGCAGTCAGTGTCCTCAGCAGAACAAGCCTATGGGGCTCTCTGTGGCCTCCATGAATGGCTCTAGAAAGGCTTCGTTTCTCTCCTCCTGAGGAATGTGAGACCCATCTCCTTGTGAAATCCTAAGGAGGCCAGAGCTGGCCCCGGCCCCCACCCCCGCACCCCCCTGCATGGGCCGGTCAGATACAACTGAGGCCTTTTGGCTAGAGCCTGCATGCTAAGTTCGTACGCCACATCCGCAGCCCATTCCCACTCGAGCCTTCCGCGTTACACAAGTGTTACACAACGTGCCTCTCAGGACACCCCGGCTCAGAAGCCTCTGGGTCAGCACCTTCTCAAAGGACCTGAACCCTCCCCAGACTCTCTGCTTACCTGGCCGCCTCCTTCAAGCACAGGTCCCAGGGTCTCCGCCCAAACCCAAAGTGGCCCACAGGCTTGGAAGCTGCTGCCTCTTGAGAAGGGGTCTGAATTTGAACTTAAATACGATGCCGTCAAAAGACTGCAAGAAAGGCCCCCAAGGTGCGGCGTAGAAGGGACTGCTGTGCCTGGCACGGGGGCCAGGTTCTGTATTAATTCTGCCTTAATAAACAAGAAATAGAAACTGACCCAGCTGCTAGGTCCCCACCCAGGGCCTCAGAAGTGAGCTCCCCCCCCCCCCTTCTCTTCAGCAGGATTCCAAGGCAAAGTTCGCAAAAGCACATCAAGAGCAGAGAAAATGTAGGACAGACTGTGATCTGTTCTCTTCACGAGCGCCTTCTTAAGCCCCAAGAAGTCCCGGCAAACACAGACCCGGGTCTGTTTGGTCTATCTGGTCAGGAAGCCTTTTTCTCCCCATGGTCACTCCCTCTGTGGCCATCTTCAGAGAGCAGCCCCCCCTGACGGCGGCCACGTGTCCCCTCGCCAACGTCCTCCCTGATTGCAGAATGCAGACGACAACCTATTTGTCCCCCTGTGCCGCCGGACGGTCCCTAGCAAGGCCAGGAGCGCAGGCACACCCTCCAGAGCAGGGCGCGCCCTGGGTAACCCGATCTGGGTTTTGGAGGCATGACCTGCCCCTTCCCCTTGCTGCCCACTCCTCTTCCACACAAACATTTGGGGGAAACACGGGCCCAAGGGTGTAAGACACTTGCTGTTGCTTCTCTCGGGCGATGTTTTTCTCTTGTTCTCCAGAAAGAATCCAATTTCTGATGAAAACAAGCTCAAGTCACACCAGTGAGTGCAACGAGCGAGGTCAGAACCGGGCTGATGAACTGGGTGGAGGCACATGGCCGGCCCAACGCCGCAATGTGGAACTCATTAGAATTTCCACCAGGACAGGGAAGGAAGAGAGTAGACTCTCAGGCTCGGCTTTGTCCCCACCCTCCATAAATCCTACCTTGACAGCTCTAGCCAGAGCAGTGCTGTCAATTACAAAAATAATTTAATCAGATGTAATTCTGACAGGCTACCCTCTGGAGAGGTGACTTTTCCCACCAATGGGATGAAGGCTCCTCTCTGGAATGCACAAGAGGTACTAACTGGAGACACCTGTAATCACCCTCCACTTGCAAATTCTTTTGGGCAATTCAGATTAACCACTTAACAGGGTATGTGGGGGGTGCTGAGCAGGCGGGTCTGCAGCTCCCCCCCACCTTGGTCCTAACCGACCGGCTCCCTGATGGGAAATAAGCCAGTTTCTTCCTGGGTAGGGGGTGGGGGGCGGGCCGAGCTCCAGCTCAGCATCTGTTTTCTTAGCTGCACTATTTGTCGAGGGGCTGGAGGTGGTACAGAAATAGCTGGGAGACAATGCTTTCAGCTGGCACACGAGTGGGAAACGCGCTGCTATGTGAGCAGGGAAACCAGGACCGGCTGTGCGCCCGGGGGGTATGTCACGCCGACCCTGGAAGGAGGGCGCAGACCCCCCCATGCCCTGCTCCCCGGCAGCGCCCGCGCTGCCAGACCTCCTCGAACGGACCACCAGGGAGACTGGGGTGCCCTGCAGCGGAGGGCCAGACTCCCGGGTCTCGGGGGACCGTGGCCGCAGCCGAACCCTGGAACCCGCAGGGCCCGGCCGCCCTCGCCCGCGCTCGCCCCCCCTCCGGGTCCCACCCCTCTACCCCCGCCGGGGCCGCGCCGGGGGCCCGACAGTGGCCGGTCTCCATGACAACCGGACAAGCCCGGCCGGAACGGCCCCGGAGATGCCCCGTGAGGGCCCCGTTGCCCCAGCGCGCGCCCCGCGGCCTCCCCGCCGGCCAACTCTGCGCCCCGGGGCCCTGGCCGCCGCTCCTCGCGCAACCCGCGCTTACCTCCGCCACAGCCCGCCGCCGCCGCCGCGTTCCCGCGCGGCTCCCACACCGCCGTTAGCCCGCGCCCCCGCCCCACGCCCCGCGCGTGGCGCGGCGCCTCCTGCCGGCCGCCCAACGGACGGGGCGGGGCCTGCAAGGGGCGGGGCCTGTGGGGGCGGGGCCTCCTGCCACCCCCGCCAACTGCTGGGCGGGGACTGGTGGGGTGGGGCAGGGCCTGCTAGGGCGGAGCGAGGCTTTCCCCTGACAGCCACCTACCTAATGAACGAGGGTTAGACCTCGAGGGGGTGGAGCCTCGAAGGAGGGGCGGGGCTCGTGAGGAGTTGGGCTGAGCGCCAGCGCCACCTGCCGGCCAATTAATGGATGTGGGCGTGGCCTCGAGTATAGGGGCGGGGTCCCCGGGGGGCGGGGCTGGCCGCTGAGAGCCAGGACCAAAGCAGCCAACCCCTGAACGCAGGTCAAGGGGTGGACCTCCGCAGGAGAGGCGGAGCTGTGCTATGCTCTAGTGCCCCTGGCTGGTCTAAGGCCTTGGGGGACCGGTGGGCTGTTTTGTCCCAGGCCCAGCAAAAGGAGGGAAAAAGACAAAGCAAACGATTACCAAAAAGGGAACAGACCCAATATATGAACAGCTAAGACCCTGAAAGTGTCCCATTTCCCAGAAAACCTGTCTCCACCCAGCAGCCAGAGTGTTAAATAACAAATCAAATAATGGCACTTCTGCTTAAAACGATGCAAAACGGGGCCAGGTCAGCTCCGGGGCTCTGGCCCAACGGCCCTCTTTGGATAACGTGTTTCAACAGAAGCTCACGTCCTTAGTAGTCTAGCATCAGTCCTCCTGCTGGGGTTTCAGCTTGGGGAAAGACTCATCCCTTTGTCCACACCCGGGGCATTCACCTGGTCTTGAATGTAGATGCAGAATTCTGACCCTGGCAGTGAACATTTTTGCTGACAGCTCGCTATTGGGGTAGAAAGTCTTGTAAGAGTGACTTCCTATATGCAAGAGGAAAGGGGCGGGGGGACAGTCATTAATGGACTACCTACTGTGTCATCTCACCTAGAGCTCACGTTGACTCGTGGGAGGCAGATATTTTTTCTGCCACTATTCAGATGAAGAAAAAAAGGTTCAGAGAGACCAGACAGAGGTAGAGCCCAGAACTGAGCTTGGATTATAGAAGACCCTTTATAGGACTCCCCACATACCACGACCCCCCCCCCCCCAACCTCGACCCTCAACAGGTAAATATCAGGGCTGGAAGGAGAGCCTGGGGTTAGTTCTGTGTTCTCCTCCTAAGGTACTTCTTGGCATGACCCAGCCCCTGCATTCCTCTTCAACAGATGTTGGCTGTCGTTTTTGTAAATAAAGTTTTATTGGAACACAGCCCCACCCATTTGTTTATGTCTTGTCTATAACCATTGTCACGCAACAGAGAGTTTACAGCCTGGAATAACATAAAGGAAATACTATTCTCTGGTTCTGTACAGGAGTTGCGTGGCCCCTGTTCTTCGGGATCTCATAATGCCAACTATATGGGATTACTACACTGTTTCACATGTCTAGATCTTGGCTCAGGCCTTGGAACACTTTTTCAACTTTCCCAACTGTATTAGCTTTCTGGACCTGCTGTAGCAGAACACCACACGCTGGGCAGCTGAACCTGCAGACATTCATTCTCTCACCGTCTGGAGGCTAGAAGGCCAAGATCAAGGCGTCTTGGCTTCTCCCAAGGCCTCTGTCTTTGGCCTGGGGATGGCTCCGCTCTCCCCAAGTCCTCACGTGGACGGCCCTCTGGGTGTGTCTGTGTACTAATCTTCTAAGAACGCCAGTCATAGTGGATTAACACCCACCCCAATGACCTCGTTTTACCCTAATCCCCTCTTAAAGGCCCCATCTGCCAATCCAGTTGCGTTCTGAGGCATTGGGGGGTCAGCGCTCCAACCCATGGATTTTAGAGGGACCCAGTGCAGCCCTCACACACATCTTCGCCCCTCCTCCAATCCCCACTCTTCCTTTAGGACTCAGATTTGGTGTTTTGGTTTTTTTTAAGATTTTATTTAATTATTTGACAAAGATTGCAAGTAGGCAGAGAGGCAGGCAGGGAGAGAGAGGAGGAAGCAGGCTCCCAGCCGAGCAGAGGGCCCGATGCGGGGCTTGATCCCAGGACTCTGGGATCATGACCTGAACCGACGGCAGAGGCTTAACCCACTGAGCCACCCAGGCGCCCCTCAGATTTGGTGTTTATAGGGTAGTCAACCTCCAAGGGGATCCCCAAAGGGCCCTCCAGCCTCAGCAGCCCTCAGACGGATGCCGTCCTGACCGTCAGGCTGACTACATCTCCCCAGGGTCCATGAGCCAGACCCACCCAGCAGAGCTGCTCCCAAATGCCCAACCCTCAGAAACCGCAGGATGAGAACAGTTTCTTATTGATTTAACCCACTGGTCTGGGGACAGTTTGTGACGCGGGAATAGATAGCTAATACCTTTTCCGGGAAGGGCTCCCTGTCCTCCAGACTTGGACCTGCACCGCTCTCCTGTGCTCCCGGGTTCGCATTCTATCAAACCCTGCCTACCTGGCCTGCTGCCCGCTCTATGACCCCTCCAACCCAGCACTCCAGCCACGCAGAACTTCTGTTCTCAAACGTGTTCTGTAAAGGCAATCCCCTCATTTGCCTTGGTTACTGCAATACTGGATGCCTAGCAGGTGCTCAATTAAATACTGGCTAAATGAGTAAACAAAGGAATTGATAGATTGCCACCCATCTCCTTCTCGTTCCTTCAGCTGGAGGCTTATCAAGGGCTAACAACTGAGTTTTATTCATCTACCCCAGGCCCATGGGCAGGTGAGCAAAATAAGTTTTTGAGCTGCAAGATTGAATGTCTTCGGAAATCCAGGGAATAAAACAGAGTGTTGAGCTGCCCCACTATGGCCACCAGAGGGCGACAGAGACCGGAATATCATCAAGGAACAGCGCTGGCGGTCCAAATGCAGGGTTCCCAAGAGATGACCTGTTTAGAGGCAGAAAGACAGGGCTCCTGTC